>NW_027094361.1:0-114026 GCF_029207755.1 Chamaea fasciata
AAGCCTTCCTTTCGGGAAAGGGAACGAAATCTTGAAATCAGAGAACAAAGTGGAACAGACGCTCTGCAGAGGAGATAGGATGGGAAAGAGTGCAATTGAAAAAAACCCAGCAAATCTGCAAGCGCAGCGATTGCAAGCAAATGGACCGAGATGAAATGAGGGCCAGTGAAAAGGAGCAAGACTTGCCAAAAGGACTCCAATTCCAGCCCTGAAATCAGGGAAGAAATGCAAATTAAGAGAGAGGAGGAGAAGAAACTGCAGCAATGAAATCTTAAAAGAAAAATTACAAAAAAAAAGGAAAAATTTTGAAAGCACGCGAAAACCCAAAAAGTGAATGGGACGACAAGAAGTGCAGGGAGAGGGCCCGGAGCTGGCCCAATGAATCTTCATTGAAATCGCAAGATTTCGTTCCCTTTCCCGAAAGGGAAGCCTTCCTTTCGGGAAAGGGAACGAAATCTTGAAATCAGAGAACAAAGTGGAACAGACGCTCTGCAGAGGAGATATGATGGGAAAGAGTGCAATTGAAAAAAACCCAGCAAATCTGCAAGCGCAGCGATTGCAAGCAAATGGACCGAGATGAAATGAGGGCCAGTGAAAAGGAGCAAGACTTGCCAAAAGGACTCCAATTCCACCCTGAAATCAGGGAAGAAATGCAAATCAAGAGAGAGGAGGAGAAGAAACTGCAGCAATGAAATCTTAAAAGAAAAATTACAAAAAAAAAGGAAAAAATTTGAAAGCACGCGAAAACCCAAAAAGTGAATGGGACGACAAGAAGTGCAGGGAGAGGGCCGGAGCTGGCCCAATGAATCTTCATTGAAATCGCAAGATTTCGTTCCCTTTCCCGAAAGCGAAGCCTTCCTTTCGGGAAAGGGAATGAAATCTTGAAATCAGAGAACAAAGTGGAACAGACGCTCTGCAGAGGAGATATGATGGGAAAGAGTGCAATTGAAAAAAAACCCAGCAAATCTGCAAGCGCAGCGATTGCAAGCAAATGGACCGAGATGAAATGAGGGCCAGTGAAAAGGAGCAAGACTTGCCAACAGGACTCCAATTCCAACCCTGAAATCAGGGAAGAAATGCAAATTAAGAGAGAGGAGGAGAAGAAACTGCAGCAATGAAATCTTAAAAGAAAAATTACAAAAAAAAAGGAAAAATTTTGAAAGCACGCGAAAACCCAAAAAGTGAATGGGACGACAAGAAGTGCAGGGAGAGGGCCCGGAGCTGGCCCAATGAATCTTCATTGAAATCGCAAGATTTCGTTCTCTTTCCCGAAAGGGAAAGCCTTCCTTTTGGGAAAGGGAACGAAATCTTGAAATCAGAGAACAAAGTGGAACAGACGCTCTGCAGAGGAGATATGATGGGAAAGAGTGCAATTGAAAAAAACCCAGCAAATCTGCAAGCGCAGCGATTGCAAGCAAATGGACCGAGATGAAATGAGGGGCAGTGAAAAGGAGCAGGACTTGCCAAAAGGACTCCAATTCCAACCCTGAAATCAGGGAAGAAATGCAAATCAAGAGAGAGGAGGAGAAGAAACTGCAAGCAATGAAATCTTAAAAGAAAAATTACAAAAAAAAAGGAAAAATTTTGAAAGCACGCGAAAACCCAAAAAGTGAATGGGACGACAAGAAGTGCAGGGAGAGGGCCCGGAGCTGGCCCAATGAATCTTCATTGAAATCGCAAGATTTCGTTCCCTTTCCCGAAAGGGAAAGCCTTCCTTTCGGGAAGGGAACGAAATCTTGAAATCAGAGAACAAAGTGGAACAGACGCTCTGCAGAGGAGATATGATGGGAAAGAGTGCAATTGAAAAAAACCCAGCAAATCTGCTAGCGCAGCGATTGCAAGCAAATGGACCGAGATGAAATGAGGGCCAGTGAAAAGGAGCAAGACTTGCCAAAAGGACTCCAATTCCAACCCTGAAATCAGGGAAGAAATGCAAATTAAGAGAGAGGAGGAGAAGAAACTGCAGCAATGAAACCTTAAAACAAAAAATTACAAAAAAAAAGGAAAAATTTTGAAAGCACGCGAAAACCCAAAAAGTGAATGGGACGACAAGAAGTGCAGGGAGAGGGCCCGGAGCTGGCCCAATGAATCTTCATTGAAATCGCAAGATTTCGTTCCCTTTCCCGAAAGGGAAAGCCTTCCTTTCGGGAAAGGGAACGAAATCTTGAAATCAGAGAACAAAGTGGAACAGACGCTCTGCAGAGGAGATATGATGGGAAAGAGTGCAATTGAAAAAAAACCCAGCAAATCTGCAAAGCGCAGCGATTGCAAGCAAATGGACCGAGATGAAAGTGAGGGCAAGTGAAAAAGGAAGCAAGACTTGCCAAAAAGGACTCCAATTCCAACCCTGAAATCAGGGAAGAAATGCAAATTAAGAGAGAGGAGGAGAAGAAACTGCAGCAATGAAATCTTAAAGAAAAATTACAAAAAAAAAGGAAAAATTTTGAAAGCACACGAAAACCCAAAAAGTGAATGGGACGACAAGAAGTGCAGGGAGAGGGCCCGGAGCTGGCCCAATGAATCTTCATTGAAATCGCAAGATTTCGTTCCCTTTCCCGAAAGGGAAAGGCCTTCCTTTCGGGAAAGGGAACGAAATCTTGAAATCAGAGAACAAAGTGGAACAGACGCTCTGCAGAGGAGATAGGATGGGAAAGAGTGCAATTGAAAAAAACCCAGCAAATCTGCAAGCGCAGCGATTGCAAGCAAATGGACCGAGATGAAATGAGGGCCAGTGAAAAGGAGCAAGACTTGCCAAAAGGACTCCAATTCCAGCCCTGAAATCAGGGAAGAAATGCAAATTAAGAGAGAGGAGGAGAAGAAACTGCAGCAATGAAATCTTAAAAGAAAAATTACAAAAAAAAAGGAAAAATTTTGAAAGCACGCGAAAACCCAAAAAGTGAATGGGACGACAAGAAGTGCAGGGAGAGGGCCCGGAGCTGGCCCCAATGAATCTTCATTGAAATCGCAAGATTTCGTTCCCTTTCCCGAAAGGGAAAGCCTTCCTTTCGGGAAAAGGGAACGAAATCTTGAAATCAGAGAACAAAGTGGAAACAGACGCTCTGCAGAGGAGATATGATGGGAAAGAGTGCAATTGAAAAAAACCCAGCAAATCTGCAAGCGCAGCGATTGCAAGCAAATGGACCGAGATGAAATGAGGGCCAGTGAAAAGGAGCAAGACTTGCCAAAAGGACTCCAATTCCAACCCTGAAATCAGGGAAGAAATGCAAATCAAGAGAGAGGAGGAGAAGAAACTGCAGCAATGAAATCTTAAAAGAAAAATTACAAAAAAAAAGGAAAAATTTTGAAAGCACGCGAAAACCCAAAAAGTGAATGGGACGACAAGAAGTGCAGGGAGAGGGCCCGGAGCTGGCCCAATGAATCTTCATTGAAATCGCAAGATTTCGTTCCCTTTCCCGAAAGCGAAAGCCTTCCTTTCGGGAAAGGGAATGAAATCTTGAAATCAGAGAACAAAGTGGAACAGACGCTCTGCAGAGGAGATATGATGGGAAAGAGTGCAATTGAAAAAAAACCCAGCAAATCTGCAAGCGCAGCGATTGCAAGCAAATGGACCGAGATGAAATGAGGGCCAGTGAAAAGGAGCAAGACTTGCCAACAGGACTCCAATTCCAACCCTGAAATCAGGGAAGAAATGCAAATTAAGAGAGAGGAGGAGAAGAAACTGCAGCAATGAAATCTTAAAAGAAAAATTACAAAAAAAAAGGAAAAATTTTGAAAGCACGCGAAAACCCAAAAAGTGAATGGGACGACAAGAAGTGCAGGGAGAGGGCCCGGAGCTGGCCCAATGAATCTTCATTGAAATCGCAAGATTTCGTTCTCTTTCCCGAAAGGGAAAGCCTTCCTTTTGGGAAAGGGAACGAAATCTTGAAATCAGAGAACAAAGTGGAACAGACGCTCTGCAGAGGAGATATGATGGGAAAGAGTGCAATTGAAAAAAACCCAGCAAATCTGCAAGCGCAGCGATTGCAAGCAAATGGACCGAGATGAAGTGAGGGGCAGTGAAAAGGAGCAGGACTTGCCAAAAGGACTCCAATTCCAACCCTGAAATCAGGGAAGAAATGCAAATTAAGAGAGAGGAGGAGAAGAAACTGCAGCAATGAAATCTTAAAACAAAAATTACAAAAAAAAAGGAAAAATTTTGAAAGCACGCGAAAACCCAAAAAGTGAATGGGACGACAAGAAGTGCAGGGAGAGGGCCCGGAGCTGGCCCAATGAATCTTCATTGAAATCGCAAGATTTCGTTCCCTTTCCCGAAAGGGAAAGCCTTCCTTTCGGGAAAGGGAACGAAATCTTGAAATCAGAGAACAAAGTGGAACAGACGCTCTGCAGAGGAGATATGATGGGAAAGAGTGCAATTGAAAAAAACCCAGCAAATCTGCAAGCACAGCGATTGCAAGCAAATGGACCGAGATGAAATGAGGGCCAGTGAAAAGGAGCAAGACTTGCCAAAAGGACTCCAATTCCAACCCTGAAATCAGGGAAGAAATGCAAATTAAGAGAGAGGAGGAGAAGAAACTGCAGCAATGAAATCTTAAAACAAAAATTACAAAAAAAAAGGAAAAATTTTGAAAGCACGCGAAAACCCAAAAAGTGAATGGGACGACAAGAAGTGCAGGGAGAGGGCCCGGAGCTGGCCCAATGAATCTTCATTGAAATCGCAAGATTTCGTTCCCTTTCCCGAAAGGGAAAGCCTTCCTTTCGGGAAAGGGAACGAAATCTTGAAATCAGAGAACAAAGTGGAACAGACGCTCTGCAGAGGAGATATGATGGGAAAGAGTGCAATTGAAAAAAACCCAGCAAATCTGCAAGCGCAGCAATTGCAAGCAAATGGACCGAGATGAAATGAGGGCCAGTGAAAAGGAGCAAGACTTGCCAAAAGGACTCCAATTCCAACCATGAAATCAGGGAAGAAATGCAAATTAAGAGAGAGGAGGAGAAGAAACTGCAGCAATGAAATCTTAAAAGAAAAATTACAAAAAAAAAGGAAAAATTTTGAAAGCACGCGAAAACCCAAAAAGTGAATGGGACGACAAGAAGTGCAGGGAGAGGGCCCGGAGCTGGCCCAATGAATCTTCATTGAAATCGCAAGATTTCGTTCCCTTTCCCGAAAGGGAAAGCCTTCTTTTCGGGAAAGGGAACGAAATCTTGAAATCAGAGAACAAAGTGGAACAGACGCTCTGCAGAGGAGATATGATGGGAAAGAGTGCAATTGAAAAAAACCCAGCAAATCTGCAAGCGCAGCGATTGCAAGCAAATGGACCGAGATGAAATGAGGGCCAGTGAAAAGGAGCAGGACTTGCCAAAAGGACTCCAATTCCAACCCTGAAATCAGGGAAGAAATGCAAATCAAGAGAGAGGAGGAGAAGAAACTGCAGCAATGAAATCTTAAAACAAAAATTACAAAAAAAAAGGAAAAATTTTGAAAGCACGCGAAAACCCAAAAAGTGAATGGGACGACAAGAAGTGCAGGGAGAGGGCCCGGAGCTGGCCCAATGAATCTTCATTGAAATCGCAAGATTTCGTTCCCTTTCCCGAAAGGGAAAGCCTTCCTTTCGGGAAAGGGAACGAAATCTTGAAATCAGAGAACAAAGTGGAACAGACGCTCTGCAGAGGAGATAGGATGGGAAAGAGTGCAATTGAAAAAAACCCAGCAAATCTGCAAGCGCAGCGATTGCAAGCAAATGGACCGAGATGAAATGAGGGCCAGTGAAAAGGAGCAAGACTTGCCAAAAGGACTCCAATTCCAACCCTGAAATCAGGGAAGAAATGCAAATTAAGAGAGAGGAGGAGAAGAAACTGCAGCAATGAAATCTTAAAAGAAAAATTACAAAAAAAAGGAAAAATTTTGAAAGCACGCGAAAACCCAAAAAGTGAATGGGACGACAAGAAGTGCAGGGAGAGGGCCCGGAGCTGGCCCAATGAATCTTCATTGAAATCGCAAGATTTCGTTCCCTTTCCCGAAAGGGAAAGCCTTCCTTTCGGGAAAGGGAACGAAATCTTGAAATCAGAGAACAAAGTGGAACAGACGCTCTGCGGAGGAGATATGATGGGAAAGAGTGCAATTGAAAAAAACCCAGCAAATCTGCAAGCGCAGCGATTGCAAGCAAATGGACCGAGATGAAATGAGGGCCAGTGAAAAGGAGCAAGACTTGCCAAAAGGACTCCAATTCCAACCATGATATCAGGGAAGAAATGCAAATTAAGAGAGAGGAGGAGAAGAAACTGCAGCAATGAAATCTTAAAAGAAAAATTACAAAAAAAAAGGAAAAATTTTGAAAGCACGCGAAAACCCAAAAAGTGAATGGGACGACAAGAAGTGCAGGGAGAGGGCCCGGAGCTGGCCCAATGAATCTTCATTGAAATCGCAAGATTTCGTTCCCTTTCCCGAAAGGGAAAGCCTTCCTTTCGGGAAAGGGAACGAAATCTTGAAATCAGAGAACAAAGTGGAACAGACGCTCTGCAGAGGAGATATGATGGGAAAGAGTGCAATTGAAAAAAACCCAGCAAATCTGCAAGCGCAGCGATTGCAAGCAAATGGACCGAGATGAAATGAGGGGCAGTGAAAAGGAGCAGGACTTGCCAAAAGGACTCCAATTCCAACCCTGAAATCAGGGAAGAAATGCAAATCAAGAGAGAGGAGGAGAAGAAACTGCAGCAATGAAATCTTAAAAGAAAAATTACAAAAAAAAAGGAAAAATTTTGAAAGCACGCGAAAACCCAAAAAGTGAATGGGACGACAAGAAGTGCAGGGAGAGGGCCCGGAGCTGGCCCAATGAATCTTCATTGAAATCGCAAGATTTCGTTCCCTTTCCCGAAAGGGAAAGCCTTCCTTTCGGGAAAGGGAACGAAATCTTGAAATCAGAGAACAAAGTGGAACAGACGCTCTGCAGAGGAGATATGATGGGAAAGAGTGCAATTGAAAAAAACCCAGCAAATCTGCAAGCGCAGCGATTGCAAGCAAATGGACCGAGATGAAATGAGGGCCAGTGAAAAGGAGCAAGACTTGCCAAAAGGACTCCAATTCCAACCCTGAAATCAGGGAAGAAATGCAAATCAAGAGAGAGGAGGAGAAGAAACTGCAGCAATGAAATCTTAAAAGAAAAATTACAAAAAAAAAGGAAAAATTTTGAAAGCACGCGAAAACCCAAAAAGTGAATGGGACGACAAGAAGTGCAGGGAGAGGGCCCGGAGCTGGCCCAATGAATCTTCATTGAAATCGCAAGATTTCGTTCCCTTTCCCGAAAGCGAAAGCCTTCCTTTCGGGAAAGGGAATGAAATCTTGAAATCAGAGAACAAAGTGGAACAGACGCTCTGCAGAGGAGATATGATGGGAAAGAGTGCAATTGAAAAAAAACCCAGCAAATCTGCAAGCGCAGCGATTGCAAGCAAATGGACCGAGATGAAATGAGGGCCAGTGAAAAGGAGCAAGACTTGCCAACAGGACTCCAATTCCAACCCTGAAATCAGGGAAGAAATGCAAATTAAGAGAGAGGAGGAGAAGAAACTGCAGCAATGAAATCTTAAAACAAAAATTACAAAAAAAAAGGAAAAATTTTGAAAGCACGCGAAAACCCAAAAAGTGAATGGGACGACAAGAAGTGCAGGGAGAGGGCCCGGAGCTGGCCCAATGAATCTTCATTGAAATCGCAAGATTTCGTTCTCTTTCCCGAAAGGGAAAGCCTTCCTTTCGGGAAAGGGAACGAAATCTTGAAATCAGAGAACAAAGTGGAACAGACGCTCTGCAGAGGAGATATGATGGGAAAGAGTGCAATTGAAAAAAACCCAGCAAATCTGCAAGCGCAGCGATTGCAAGCAAATGGACCGAGATGAAGTGAGGGGCAGTGAAAAGGAGCAGGACTTGCCAAAAGGACTCCAATTCCAACCCTGAAATCAGGGAAGAAATGCAAATTAAGAGAGAGGAGGAGAAGAAACTGCAGCAATGAAATCTTAAAACAAAAATTACAAAAAAAAAGGAAAAATTTTGAAAGCACGCGAAAACCCAAAAAGTGAATGGGACGACAAGAAGTGCAGGGAGAGGGCCCGGAGCTGGCCCAATGAATCTTCATTGAAATCGCAAGATTTCGTTCCCTTTCCCGAAAGGGAAAGCCTTCCTTTCGGGAAAGGGAACGAAATCTTGAAATCAGAGAACAAAGTGGAACAGACGCTCTGCAGAGGAGATATGATGGGAAAGAGTGCAATTGAAAAAAACCCAGCAAATCTGCAAGCGCAGCAATTGCAAGCAAATGGACCGAGATGAAATGAGGGCCAGTGAAAAGGAGCAAGACTTGCCAAAAGGACTCCAATTCCAACCATGAAATCAGGGAAGAAATGCAAATTAAGAGAGAGGAGGAGAAGAAACTGCAGCAATGAAATCTTAAAAGAAAAATTACAAAAAAAAAGGAAAAATTTTGAAAGCACGCGAAAACCCAAAAAGTGAATGGGACGACAAGAAGTGCAGGGAGAGGGCCCGGAGCTGGCCCAATGAATCTTCATTGAAATCGCAAGATTTCGTTCCCTTTCCCGAAAGGGAAAGCCTTCTTTTCGGGAAAGGGAACGAAATCTTGAAATCAGAGAACAAAGTGGAACAGACGCTCTGCAGAGGAGATATGATGGGAAAGAGTGCAATTGAAAAAAACCCAGCAAATCTGCAAGCGCAGCGATTGCAAGCAAATGGACCGAGATGAAATGAGGGCCAGTGAAAAGGAGCAGGACTTGCCAAAAGGACTCCAATTCCAACCCTGAAATCAGGGAAGAAATGCAAATCAAGAGAGAGGAGGAGAAGAAACTGCAGCAATGAAATCTTAAAACAAAAATTACAAAAAAAAAGGAAAAATTTTGAAAGCACGCGAAAACCCAAAAAGTGAATGGGACGACAAGAAGTGCAGGGAGAGGGCCCGGAGCTGGCCCAATGAATCTTCATTGAAATCGCAAGATTTCGTTCCCTTTCCCGAAAGGGAAAGCCTTCCTTTCGGGAAAGGGAACGAAATCTTGAAATCAGAGAACAAAGTGGAACAGACGCTCTGCAGAGGAGATATGATGGGAAAGAGTGCAATTGAAAAAAACCCAGCAAATCTGCAAGCGCAGCGATTGCAAGCAAATGGACCGAGATGAAATGAGGGCCAGTGAAAAGGAGCAAGACTTGCCAAAAGGACTCCAATTCCAACCCTGAAATCAGGGAAGAAATGCAAATTAAGAGAGAGGAGGAGAAGAAACTGCAGCAATGAAATCTTAAAAGAAAAATTACAAAAAAAAGGAAAAATTTTGAAAGCACGCGAAAACCCAAAAAGTGAATGGGACGACAAGAAGTGCAGGGAGAGGGCCCGGAGCTGGCCCAATGAATCTTCATTGAAATCGCAAGATTTCGTTCCCTTTCCCGAAAGGGAAAGCCTTCCTTTCGGGAAAGGGAACGAAATCTTGAAATCAGAGAACAAAGTGGAACAGACGCTCTGCGGAGGAGATATGATGGGAAAGAGTGCAATTGAAAAAAACCCAGCAAATCTGCAAGCGCAGCGATTGCAAGCAAATGGACCGAGATGAAATGAGGGCCAGTGAAAAGGAGCAAGACTTGCCAAAAGGACTCCAATTCCAACCCTGAAATCAGGGAAGAAATGCAAATTAAGAGAGAGGAGGAGAAGAAACTGCAGCAATGAAACCATAAAACAAAAATTACAAAAAAAAAGGAAAAATTTTGAAAGCACGCGAAAACCCAAAAAGTGAATGGGACGACAAGAAGTGCACGGAGAGGGCCCGGAGCTGGCCCAATGAATCTTCATTGAAATCGCAAGATTTCGTTCCCTTTCCCGAAAGGGAAAGCCTTCCTTTCGGGAAAGGGAACGAAATCTTGAAATCAGAGAACAAAGTGGAACAGACGCTCTGCAGAGGAGATATGATGGGAAAGAGTGCAATTGAAAAAAACCCAGCAAATCTGCAAGCGCAGCGATTGCAAGCAAATGGACCGAGATGAAGTGAGGGGCAGTGAAAAGGAGCAAGACTTGCCAAAAGGACTCCAATTCCAACCCTGAAATCAGGGAAGAAATGCAAATTAAGAGAGAGGAGGAGAAGAAACTGCAGCAATGAAATCTTAAAAGAAAAATTACAAAAAAAAAGGAAAAATTTTGAAAGCACGCGAAAACCCAAAAAGTGAATGGGACGACAAGAAGTGCAGGGAGAGGGCCCGGAGCTGGCCCAATGAATCTTCATTGAAATCGCAAGATTTCGTTCCCTTTCCCGAAAGGGAAAGCCTTCCTTTCGGGAAAGGGAACGAAATCTTGAAATCAGAGAACAAAGTGGAACAGACGCTCTGCAGAGGAGATATGATGGGAAAGAGTGCAATTGAAAAAAACCCAGCAAATCTGCAAGCGCAGCGATTGCAAGCAAATGGACCGAGATGAAATGAGGGCCAGTGAAAAGGAGCAAGACTTGCCAAAAGGACTCCAATTCCAACCCTGAAATCAGGGAAGAAATGCAAATCAAGAGAGAGGAGGAGAAGAAACTGCAGCAATGAAATCTTAAAAGAAAAATTACAAAAAAAAAGGAAAAATTTTGAAAGCACACGAAAACCCAAAAAGTGAATGGGACGACAAGAAGTGCAGGGAGAGGGCCCGGAGCTGGCCCAATGAATCTTCATTGAAATCGCAAGATTTCGTTCCCTTTCCCGAAAGGGAAAGCCTTCCTTTCGGGAAAGGGAACGAAATCTTGAAATCAGAGAACAAAGTGGAACAGACGCTCTGCAGAGGAGATAGGATGGGAAAGAGTGCAATTGAAAAAAACCCAGCAAATCTGCAAGCGCAGCGATTGCAAGCAAATGGACCGAGATGAAATGAGGGCCAGTGAAAAGGAGCAAGACTTGCCAAAAGGACTCCAATTCCAACCCTGAAATCAGGGAAGAAATGCAAATTAAGAGAGAGGAGGAGAAGAAACTGCAGCAATGAAATCTTAAAACAAAAATTACAAAAAAAAAGGAAAAATTTTGAAAGCACGCGAAAACCCAAAAAGTGAATGGGACGACAAGAAGTGCAGGGAGAGGGCCCGGAGCTGGCCCAATGAATCTTCATTGAAATCGCAAGATTTCGTTCCCTTTCCCGAAAGGGAAAGCCTTCCTTTCGGGAAAGGGAACGAAATCTTGAAATCAGAGAACAAAGTGGAACAGACGCTCTGCAGAGGAGATATGATGGGAAAGAGTGCAATTGAAAAAAACCCAGCAAATCTACAAGCGCAGCGATTGCAAGCAAATGGACCGAGATGAAGTGAGGGCCAGTGAAAAGGAGCAGGACTTGCCAAAAGGACTCCAATTCCAACCCTGAAATCAGGGAAGAAATGCAAATCAAGAGAGAGGAGGAGAAGAAACTGCAGCAATGAAATCTTAAAAGAAAAATTACAAAAAAAAAGGAAAAATTTTGAAAGCACGCGAAAACCCAAAAAGTGAATGGGACGACAAGAAGTGCAGGGAGAGGGCCCGGAGCTGGCCCAATGAATCTTCATTGAAATCGCAAGATTTCGTTCCCTTTCCCGAAAGGGAAAGCCTTCCTTTCGGGAAAGGGAACGAAATCTTGAAATCAGAGAACAAAGTGGAACAGACGCTCTGCAGAGGAGATAGGATGGGAAAGAGTGCAATTGAAAAAAACCCAGCAAATCTGCAAGCGCAGCGATTGCAAGCAAATGGACCGAGATGAAGTGAGGGGCAGTGAAAAGGAGCAAGACTTGCCAAAAGGACTCCAATTCCAACCCTGAAATCAGGGAAGAAATGCAAATTAAGAGAGAGGAGGAGAAGAAACTGCAGCAATGAAATCTTAAAAGAAAAATTACAAAAAAAAAGGAAAAATTTTGAAAGCACGCGAAAACCCAAAAAGTGAATGGGACGACAAGAAGTGCAGGGAGAGGGCCCGGAGCTGGCCCAATGAATCTTCATTGAAATCGCAAGATTTCGTTCCCTTTCCCGAAAGGGAAAGCCTTCCTTTCGGGAAAGGGAACGAAATCTTGAAATCAGAGAACAAAGTGGAACAGACGCTCTGCAGAGGAGATATGATGGGAAAGAGTGCAATTGAAAAAAACCCAGCAAATCTGCTAGCGCAGCGATTGCAAGCAAATGGACCGAGATGAAATGAGGGCCAGTGAAAAGGAGCAAGACTTGCCAAAAGGACTCCAATTCCAACCCTGAAATCAGGGAAGAAATGCAAATTAAGAGAGAGGAGGAGAAGAAACTGCAGCAATGAAACCTTAAAAGAAAAATTACAAAAAAAAAGGAAAAATTTTGAAAGCACGCGAAAACCCAAAAAGTGAATGGGACGACAAGAAGTGCAGGGAGAGGGCCCGGAGCTGGCCCAATGAATCTTCATTGAAATCGCAAGATTTCGTTCCCTTTCCCGAAAGGGAAAGCCTTCCTTTCGGGAAAGGGAACGAAATCTTGAAATCAGAGAACAAAGTGGAACAGACGCTCTGCAGAGGAGATATGATGGGAAAGAGTGCAATTGAAAAAAACCCAGCAAATCTGCAAGCGCAGCGATTGCAAGCAAATGGACCGAGATGAAGTGAGGGCCAGTGAAAAGGAGCAAGACTTGCCAAAAAGACTCCAATTCCAACCCAGAAATCAGGGAAGAAATGCAAATTAAGAGAGAGGAGGAGAAGAAACTGCAGCAATGAAATCTTAAAACAAAAATTACAAAAAAAAAGGAAAAATTTTGAAAGCACGCGAAAACCCAAAAAGTGAATGGGACGACAAGAAGTGCAGGGAGAGGGCCCGGAGCTGGCCCAATGAATCTTCATTGAAATCGCAAGATTTTGTTCCCTTTCCCGAAAGGGAAAGCCTTCCTTTCGGGAAAGGGAACGAAATCTTGAAATCAGAGAACAAAGTGGAACAGACGCTCTGCAGAGGAGATATGACGGGAAAGAGTGCAATTGAAAAAAACCCAGCAAATCTGCAAGCGCAGCGATTGCAAGCAAATGGACCGAGATGAAATGAGGGCCAGTGAAAAGGAGCAAGACTTGCCAAAAGGACTCCAATTCCAACCCTGAAATCAGGGAAGAAATGCAAATTAAGAGAGAGGAGGAGAAGAAACTGCAGCAATGAAACCTTAAAACAAAAATTACAAAAAAAAAGGAAAAATTTTGAAAGCACGCGAAAACCCAAAAAGTGAATGGGACGACAAGAAGTGCAGGGAGAGGGCCCGGAGCTGGCCCAATGAATCTTCATTGAAATCGCAAGATTTCGTTCCCTTTCCCGAAAGGGAAAGCCTTCCTTTCGGGAAAGGGAACGAAATCTTGAAATCAGAGAACAAAGTGGAACAGACGCTCTGCAGAGGAGATATGATGGGAAAGAGTGCAATTGAAAAAAACCCAGCAAATCTGCAAGCGCAGCGATTGCAAGCAAATGGACCGAGATGAAATGAGGGCCAGTGAAAAGGAGCAAGACTTGCCAAAAGGACTCCAATTCCAACCCTGAAATCAGGGAAGAAATGCAAATTAAGAGAGAGGAGGAGAAGAAACTGCAGCAATGAAATCTTAAAAGAAAAATTACAAAAAAAAAGGAAAAATTTTGAAAGCACGCGAAAACCCAAAAAGTGAATGGGACGACAAGAAGTGCAGGGAGAGGGCCCGGAGCTGGCCCAATGAATCTTCATTGAAATCGCAAGATTTCGTTCCCTTTCCCGAAAGGGAAAGCCTTCCTTTCGGGAAAGGGAACGAAATCTTGAAATCAGAGAACAAAGTGGAACAGACGCTCTGCAGAGGAGATATGATGGGAAAGAGTGCAATTGAAAAAAACCCAGCAAATCTGCTAGCGCAGCGATTGCAAGCAAATGGACCGAGATGAAATGAGGGCCAGTGAAAAGGAGCAAGACTTGCCAAAAGGACTCCAATTCCAACCCTGAAATCAGGGAAGAAATGCAAATTAAGAGAGAGGAGGAGAAGAAACTGCAGCAATGAAACCTTAAAAGAAAAATTACAAAAAAAAAGGAAAAATTTTGAAAGCACGCGAAAACCCAAAAAGTGAATGGGACGACAAGAAGTGCAGGGAGAGGGCCCGGAGCTGGCCCAATGAATCTTCATTGAAATCGCAAGATTTCGTTCCCTTTCCCGAAAGGGAAAGCCTTCCTTTCGGGAAAGGGAACGAAATCTTGAAATCAGAGAACAAAGTGGAACAGACGCTCTGCAGAGGAGATATGATGGGAAAGAGTGCAATTGAAAAAAACCCAGCAAATCTGCAAGCGCAGCGATTGCAAGCAAATGGACCGAGATGAAGTGAGGGCCAGTGAAAAGGAGCAAGACTTGCCAAAAAGACTCCAATTCCAACCCAGAAATCAGGGAAGAAATGCAAATTAAGAGAGAGGAGGAGAAGAAACTGCAGCAATGAAATCTTAAAACAAAAATTACAAAAAAAAAGGAAAAATTTTGAAAGCACGCGAAAACCCAAAAAGTGCATGGGACGACAAGAAGTGCAGGGAGAGGGCCCGGAGCTGGCCCAATGAATCTTCATTGAAATCGCAAGATTTCGTTCCCTTTCCCGAAAGGGAAAGCCTTCCTTTCGGGAAAGGGAACGAAATCTTGAAATCAGAGAACAAAGTGGAACAGACGCTCTGCAGAGGAGATATGACGGGAAAGAGTGCAATTGAAAAAAACCCAGCAAATCTGCAAGCGCAGCGATTGCAAGCAAATGGACCGAGATGAAATGAGGGCCAGTGAAAAGGAGCAAGACTTGCCAAAAGGACTCCAATTCCAACCCTGAAATCAGGGAAGAAATGCAAATTAAGAGAGAGGAGGAGAAGAAACTGCAGCAATGAAACCTTAAAACAAAAATTACAAAAAAAAAGGAAAAATTTTGAAAGCACGCGAAAACCCAAAAAGTGAATGGGACGACAAGAAGTGCAGGGAGAGGGCCCGGAGCTGGCCCAATGAATCTTCATTGAAATCGCAAGATTTCGTTCCCTTTCCCGAAAGGGAAAGCCTTCCTTTCGGGAAAGGGAACGAAATCTTGAAATCAGAGAACAAAGTGGAACAGACGCTCTGCAGAGGAGATATGATGGGAAAGAGTGCAATTGAAAAAAACCCAGCAAATCTGCAAGCGCAGCGATTGCAAGCAAATGGACCGAGATGAAATGAGGGCCAGTGAAAAGGAGCAAGACTTGCCAAAAGGACTCCAATTCCAACCATGAAATCAGGGAAGAAATGCAAATTAAGAGAGAGGAGGAGAAGAAACTGCAGCAATGAAATCTTAAAAGAAAAATTACAAAAAAAAAGGAAAAATTTTGAAAGCACGCGAAAACCCAAAAAGTGAATGGGACGACAAGAAGTGCAGGGAGAGGGCCCGGAGCTGGCCCAATGAATCTTCATTGAAATCGCAAGATTTCGTTCCCTTTCCCGAAAGGGAAAGCCTTCCTTTCGGGAAAGGGAACGAAATCTTGAAATCAGAGAACAAAGTGGAACAGACGCTCTGCAGAGGAGATATGATGGGAAAGAGTGCAATTGAAAAAAACCCAGCAAATCTGCAAGCGCAGCGATTGCAAGCAAATGGACCGAGATGAAATGAGGGGCAGTGAAAAGGAGCAGGACTTGCCAAAAGGACTCCAATTCCAACCCTGAAATCAGGGAAGAAATGCAAATCAAGAGAGAGGAGGAGAAGAAACTGCAGCAATGAAATCTTAAGACAAAAATTACAAAAAAAAAGGAAAAATTTTGAAAGCACGCGAAAACCCAAAAAGTGAATGGGACGACAAGAAGTGCAGGGAGAGGGCCCGGAGCTGGCCCAATGAATCTTCATTGAAATCGCAAGATTTCGTTCCCTTTCCCGAAAGGGAAAGCCTTCCTTTCGGGAAAGGGAACGAAATCTTGAAATCAGAGAACAAAGTGGAACAGACGCTCTGCAGAGGAGATATGATGGGAAAGAGTGCAATTGAAAAAAACCCAGCAAATCTGCAAACGCAGCGATTGCAAGCAAATGGACCGAGATGAAATGAGGGCCAGTGAAAAGGAGCAAGACTTGCCAAAAGGACTCCAATTCCAACCCTGAAATCAGGGAAGAAATGCAAATTAAGAGAGAGGAGGAGAAGAAACTGCAGCAATGAAATCTTAAAAGAAAAATTACAAAAAAAAAGGAAAAATTTTGAAAGCACGCGAAAACCCAAAAAGTGAATGGGACGACAAGAAGTGCAGGGAGAGGGCCCGGAGCTGGCCCAATGAATCTTCATTGAAATCGCAAGATTTCGTTCCCTTTCCCGAAAGGGAAAGCCTTCCTTTCGGGAAAGGGAACGAAATCTTGAAATCAGAGAACAAAGTGGAACAGACGCTCTGCAGAGGAGATATGATGGGAAAGAGTGCAATTGAAAAAAACCCAGCAAATCTGCTAGCGCAGCGATTGCAAGCAAATGGACCGAGATGAAATGAGGGCCAGTGAAAAGGAGCAAGACTTGCCAAAAGGACTCCAATTCCAACCCTGAAATCAGGGAAGAAATGCAAATTAAGAGAGAGGAGGAGAAGAAACTGCAGCAATGAAACCTTAAAAGAAAAATTACAAAAAAAAAGGAAAAATTTTGAAAGCACGCGAAAACCCAAAAAGTGAATGGGACGACAAGAAGTGCAGGGAGAGGGCCCGGAGCTGGCCCAATGAATCTTCATTGAAATCGCAAGATTTCGTTCCCTTTCCCGAAAGGGAAAGCCTTCCTTTCGGGAAAGGGAACGAAATCTTGAAATCAGAGAACAAAGTGGAACAGACGCTCTGCAGAGGAGATATGATGGGAAAGAGTGCAATTGAAAAAAACCCAGCAAATCTGCAAGCGCAGCGATTGCAAGCAAATGGACCGAGATGAAGTGAGGGCCAGTGAAAAGGAGCAAGACTTGCCAAAAAGACTCCAATTCCAACCCAGAAATCAGGGAAGAAATGCAAATTAAGAGAGAGGAGGAGAAGAAACTGCAGCAATGAAATCTTAAAACAAAAATTACAAAAAAAAAGGAAAAATTTTGAAAGCACGCGAAAACCCAAAAAGTGCATGGGACGACAAGAAGTGCAGGGAGAGGGCCCGGAGCTGGCCCAATGAATCTTCATTGAAATCGCAAGATTTCGTTCCCTTTCCCGAAAGGGAAAGCCTTCCTTTCGGGAAAGGGAACGAAATCTTGAAATCAGAGAACAAAGTGGAACAGACGCTCTGCAGAGGAGATATGACGGGAAAGAGTGCAATTGAAAAAAACCCAGCAAATCTGCAAGCGCAGCGATTGCAAGCAAATGGACCGAGATGAAATGAGGGCCAGTGAAAAGGAGCAAGACTTGCCAAAAGGACTCCAATTCCAACCCTGAAATCAGGGAAGAAATGCAAATTAAGAGAGAGGAGGAGAAGAAACTGCAGCAATGAAACCTTAAAACAAAAATTACAAAAAAAAAGGAAAAATTTTGAAAGCACGCGAAAACCCAAAAAGTGAATGGGACGACAAGAAGTGCAGGGAGAGGGCCCGGAGCTGGCCCAATGAATCTTCATTGAAATCGCAAGATTTCGTTCCCTTTCCCGAAAGGGAAAGCCTTCCTTTCGGGAAAGGGAACGAAATCTTGAAATCAGAGAACAAAGTGGAACAGACGCTCTGCAGAGGAGATATGATGGGAAAGAGTGCAATTGAAAAAAACCCAGCAAATCTGCAAGCGCAGCGATTGCAAGCAAATGGACCGAGATGAAATGAGGGCCAGTGAAAAGGAGCAAGACTTGCCAAAAGGACTCCAATTCCAACCATGAAATCAGGGAAGAAATGCAAATTAAGAGAGAGGAGGAGAAGAAACTGCAGCAATGAAATCTTAAAAGAAAAATTACAAAAAAAAAGGAAAAATTTTGAAAGCACGCGAAAACCCAAAAAGTGAATGGGACGACAAGAAGTGCAGGGAGAGGGCCCGGAGCTGGCCCAATGAATCTTCATTGAAATCGCAAGATTTCGTTCCCTTTCCCGAAAGGGAAAGCCTTCCTTTCGGGAAAGGGAACGAAATCTTGAAATCAGAGAACAAAGTGGAACAGACGCTCTGCAGAGGAGATATGATGGGAAAGAGTGCAATTGAAAAAAACCCAGCAAATCTGCAAGCGCAGCGATTGCAAGCAAATGGACCGAGATGAAATGAGGGGCAGTGAAAAGGAGCAGGACTTGCCAAAAGGACTCCAATTCCAACCCTGAAATCAGGGAAGAAATGCAAATCAAGAGAGAGGAGGAGAAGAAACTGCAGCAATGAAATCTTAAGACAAAAATTACAAAAAAAAAGGAAAAATTTTGAAAGCACGCGAAAACCCAAAAAGTGAATGGGACGACAAGAAGTGCAGGGAGAGGGCCCGGAGCTGGCCCAATGAATCTTCATTGAAATCGCAAGATTTCGTTCCCTTTCCCGAAAGGGAAAGCCTTCCTTTCGGGAAAGGGAACGAAATCTTGAAATCAGAGAACAAAGTGGAACAGACGCTCTGCAGAGGAGATATGATGGGAAAGAGTGCAATTGAAAAAAACCCAGCAAATCTGCAAACGCAGCGATTGCAAGCAAATGGACCGAGATGAAATGAGGGCCAGTGAAAAGGAGCAAGACTTGCCAAAAGGACTCCAATTCCAACCCTGAAATCAGGGAAGAAATGCAAATTAAGAGAGAGGAGGAGAAGAAACTGCAGCAATGAAATCTTAAAACAAAAATTACAAAAAAAAAGGAAAAATTTTGAAAGCACGCGAAAACCCAAAAAGTGAATGGGACGACAAGAAGTGCAGGGAGAGGGCCCGGAGCTGGCCCAATGAATCTTCATTGAAATCGCAAGATTTCGTTCCCTTTCCCGAAAGGGAAAGCCTTCCTTTCGGGAAAGGGAACGAAATCTTGAAATCAGAGAACAAAGTGGAACAGACGCTCTGCAGAGGAGATATGATGGGAAAGAGTGCAATTGAAAAAAACCCAGCAAATCTGCAAGCACAGCGATTGCAAGCAAATGGACCGAGATGAAATGAGGGCCAGTGAAAAGGAGCAAGACTTGCCAAAAGGACTCCAATTCCAACCCTGAAATCAGGGAAGAAATGCAAATCAAGAGAGAGGAGGAGAAGAAACTGCAGCAATGAAATCTTAAAAGAAAAATTACAAAAAAAAAGGAAAAATTTTGAAAGCACGCGAAAACCCAAAAAGTGAATGGGACGACAAGAAGTGCAGGGAGAGGGCCCGGAGCTGGCCCAATGAATCTTCATTGAAATCGCAAGATTTCGTTCTCTTTCCCGAAAGGGAAAGCCTTCCTTTCGGGAAAGGGAACGAAATCTTGAAATCAGAGAACAAAGTGGAACAGACGCTCTGCAGAGGAGATATGATGGGAAAGAGTGCAATTGAAAAAAACCCAGCAAATCTGCAAGCGCAGCGATTGCAAGCAAATGGACCGAGATGAAGTGAGGGGCAGTGAAAAGGAGCAGGACTTGCCAAAAGGACTCCAATTCCAACCCTGAAATCAGGGAAGAAATGCAAATCAAGAGAGAGGAGGAGAAGAAACTGCAGCAATGAAATCTTAAAACAAAAATTACAAAAAAAAAGGAAAAATTTTGAAAGCACGCGAAAACCCAAAAAGTGAATGGGACGACAAGAAGTGCAGGGAGAGGGCCCGGAGCTGGCCCAATGAATCTTCATTGAAATCGCAAGATTTCGTTCCCTTTCCCGAAAGGGAAAGCCTTCCTTTCGGGAAAGGGAACGAAATCTTGAAATCAGAGAACAAAGTGGAACAGACGCTCTGCAGAGGAGATTGATGGGAAAGAGTGCAATTGAAAAAAACCCAGCAAATCTGCAAGCGCAGCAATTGCAAGCAAATGGACCGAGATGAAATGAGGGCCAGTGAAAAGGAGCAAGACTTGCCAAAAGGACTCCAATTCCAACCATGAAATCAGGGGAAGAAATGCAAATTAAGAGAGAGGAGGAGAAGAAACTGCAGCAATGAAATCTTAAAAGAAAAATTACAAAAAAAAAGGAAAAATTTTGAAAGCACGCGAAAACCCAAAAAGTGAATGGGACGACAAGAAGTGCAGGGAGAGGGCCCGGAGCTGGCCCAATGAATCTTCATTGAAATCGCAAGATTTCGTTCCCTTTCCCGAAAGGGAAAGCCTTCCTTTCGGGAAAGGGAACGAAATCTTGAAATCAGAGAACAAAGTGGAACAGACGCTCTGCAGAGGAGATATGATGGGAAAGAGTGCAATTGAAAAAAACCCAGCAAATCTGCAAGCGCAGCGATTGCAAGCAAATGGACCGAGATGAAATGAGGGGCAGTGAAAAGGAGCAGGACTTGCCAAAAGGACTCCAATTCCAACCCTGAAATCAGGGAAGAAATGCAAATCAAGAGAGAGGAGGAGAAGAAACTGCAGCAATGAAATCTTAAGACAAAAATTACAAAAAAAAAGGAAAAATTTTGAAAGCACGCGAAAACCCAAAAAGTGAATGGGACGACAAGAAGTGCAGGGAGAGGGCCCGGAGCTGGCCCAATGAATCTTCATTGAAATCGCAAGATTTCGTTCCCTTTCCCGAAAGGGAAAGCCTTCCTTTCGGGAAAGGGAACGAAATCTTGAAATCAGAGAACAAAGTGGAACAGACGCTCTGCAGAGGAGATATGATGGGAAAGAGTGCAATTGAAAAAAACCCAGCAAATCTGCAAGCGCAGCGATTGCAAGCAAATGGACCGAGATGAAATGAGGGCCAGTGAAAAGGAGCAAGACTTGCCAAAAGGACTCCAATTCCAACCCTGAAATCAGGGAAGAAATGCAAATTAAGAGAGAGGAGGAGAAGAAACTGCAGCAATGAAATCTTAAAACAAAAATTACAAAAAAAAGGAAAAATTTTGAAAGCACGCGAAAACCCAAAAAGTGAATGGGACGACAAGAAGTGCAGGGAGAGGGCCCGGAGCTGGCCCAATGAATCTTCATTGAAATCGCAAGATTTCGTTCCCTTTCCCGAAAGGGAAAGCCTTCCTTTCGGGAAAGGGAACGAAATCTTGAAATCAGAGAACAAAGTGGAACAGACGCTCTGCGGAGGAGATATGATGGGAAAGAGTGCAATTGAAAAAAACCCAGCAAATCTGCAAGCGCAGCGATTGCAAGCAAATGGACCGAGATGAAATGAGGGCCAGTGAAAAGGAGCAAGACTTGCCAAAAGGACTCCAATTCCAACCCTGAAATCAGGGAAGAAATGCAAATTAAGAGAGAGGAGGAGAAGAAACTGCAGCAATGAAATCTTAAAAGAAAAATTACAAAAAAAAAGGAAAAATTTTGAAAGCACGCGAAAACCCAAAAAGTGAATGGGACGACAAGAAGTGCAGGGAGAGGGCCCGGAGCTGGCCCAATGAATCTTCATTGAAATCGCAAGATTTCGTTCCCTTTCCCGAAAGGGAAAGCCTTCCTTTCGGGAAAGGGAACGAAATCTTGAAATCAGAGAACAAAGTGGAACAGATGCTCTGCAGAGGAGATATGATGGGAAAGAGTGCAATTGAAAAAAACCCAGCAAATCTGCAAGCGCAGCGATTGCAAGCAAATGGACCGAGATGAAATGAGGGCCAGTGAAAAGGAGCAAGACTTGCCAAAAGGACTCCAATTCCAACCCTGAAATCAGGGAAGAAATGCAAATTAAGAGAGAGGAGGAGAAGAAACTGCAGCAATGAAATCTTAAAAGAAAAATTACAAAAAAAAAGGAAAAATTTTGAAAGCACGCGAAAACCCAAAAAGTGAATGGGACGACAAGAAGTGCAGGGAGAGGGCCCGGAGCTGGCCCAATGAATCTTCATTGAAATCGCAAGATTTCGTTCCCTTTCCCGAAAGGGAAAGCCTTCCTTTCGGGAAAGGGAACGAAATCTTGAAATCAGAGAACAAAGTGGAACAGACGCTCTGCAGAGGAGATATGATGGGAAAGAGTGCAATTGAAAAAAACCCAGCAAATCTGCAAGCGCAGCGATTGCAAGCAAATGGACCGAGATGAAATGAGGGCCAGTGAAAAGGAGCAAGACTTGCCAAAAGGACTCCAATTCCAACCCTGAAATCAGGGAAGAAATGCAAATTAAGAGAGAGGAGGAGAAGAAACTGCAGCAATGAAACCTTAAAACAAAAATTACAAAAAAAAAGGAAAAATTTTGAAAGCACGCGAAAACCCAAAAAGTGAATGGGACGACAAGAAGTGCAGGGAGAGGGCCCGGAGCTGGCCCAATGAATCTTCATTGAAATCGCAAGATTTCGTTCCCTTTCCCGAAAGGGAAAGCCTTCCTTTCGGGAAAGGGAACGAAATCTTGAAATCAGAGAACAAAGTGGAACAGACGCTCTGCAGAGGAGATATGACGGGAAAGAGTGCAATTGAAAAAAACCCAGCAAATCTGCAAGCGCAGCGATTGCAAGCAAATGGACCGAGATGAAATGAGGGCCAGTGAAAAGGAGCAAGACTTGCCAAAAGGACTCCAATTCCAACCCTGAAATCAGGGAAGAAATGCAAATTAAGAGAGAGGAGGAGAAGAAACTGCAGCAATGAAACCTTAAAACAAAAATTACAAAAAAAAAGGAAAAATTTTGAAAGCACGCGAAAACCCAAAAAGTGAATGGGACGACAAGAAGTGCAGGGAGAGGGCCCGGAGCTGGCCCAATGAATCTTCATTGAAATCGCAAGATTTCGTTCCCTTTCCCGAAAGGGAAAGCCTTCCTTTCGGGAAAGGGAACGAAATCTTGAAATCAGAGAACAAAGTGGAACAGACGCTCTGCAGAGGAGATATGATGGGAAAGAGTGCAATTGAAAAAAACCCAGCAAATCTGCAAGCGCAGCGATTGCAAGCAAATGGACCGAGATGAAATGAGGGCCAGTGAAAAGGAGCAAGACTTGCCAAAAGGACTCCAATTCCAACCATGAAATCAGGGAAGAAATGCAAATTAAGAGAGAGGAGGAGAAGAAACTGCAGCAATGAAATCTTAAAAGAAAAATTACAAAAAAAAAGGAAAAATTTTGAAAGCACGCGAAAACCCAAAAAGTGAATGGGACGACAAGAAGTGCAGGGAGAGGGCCCGGAGCTGGCCCAATGAATCTTCATTGAAATCGCAAGATTTCGTTCCCTTTCCCGAAAGGGAAAGCCTTCCTTTCGGGAAAGGGAACGAAATCTTGAAATCAGAGAACAAAGTGGAACAGACGCTCTGCAGAGGAGATATGATGGGAAAGAGTGCAATTGAAAAAAACCCAGCAAATCTGCAAGCGCAGCGATTGCAAGCAAATGGACCGAGATGAAATGAGGGGCAGTGAAAAGGAGCAGGACTTGCCAAAAGGACTCCAATTCCAACCCTGAAATCAGGGAAGAAATGCAAATCAAGAGAGAGGAGGAGAAGAAACTGCAGCAATGAAATCTTAAGACAAAAATTACAAAAAAAAAGGAAAAATTTTGAAAGCACGCGAAAACCCAAAAAGTGAATGGGACGACAAGAAGTGCAGGGAGAGGGCCCGGAGCTGGCCCAATGAATCTTCATTGAAATCGCAAGATTTCGTTCCCTTTCCCGAAAGGGAAAGCCTTCCTTTCGGGAAAGGGAACGAAATCTTGAAATCAGAGAACAAAGTGGAACAGACGCTCTGCAGAGGAGATATGATGGGAAAGAGTGCAATTGAAAAAAACCCAGCAAATCTGCAAACGCAGCGATTGCAAGCAAATGGACCGAGATGAAATGAGGGCCAGTGAAAAGGAGCAAGACTTGCCAAAAGGACTCCAATTCCAACCCTGAAATCAGGGAAGAAATGCAAATTAAGAGAGAGGAGGAGAAGAAACTGCAGCAATGAAATCTTAAAAGAAAAATTACAAAAAAAAAGGAAAAATTTTGAAAGCACGCGAAAACCCAAAAAGTGAATGGGACGACAAGAAGTGCACGGAGAGGGCCCGGAGCTGGCCCAATGAATCTTCATTGAAATCGCAAGATTTCGTTCCCTTTCCCAAAAGGGAAAGCCTTCCTTTCGGGAAAGGGAACGAAATCTTGAAATCAGAGAACAAAGTGGAACAGACGCTCTGCAGAGGAGATATGATGGGAAAGAGTGCAATTGAAAAAAACCCAGCAAATCTGCAAGCGCAGCGATTGCAAGCAAATGGACCGAGATGAAATGAGGGCCAGTGAAAAGGAGCAAGACTTGCCAAAAGGACTCCAATTCCAACCCTGAAATCAGGGAAGAAATGCAAATCAAGAGAGAGGAGGAGAAGAAACTGCAGCAATGAAATCTTAAAAGAAAAATTACAAAAAAAAAGGAAAAATTTTGAAAGCACGCGAAAACCCAAAAAGTGAATGGGACGACAAGAAGTGCAGGGAGAGGGCCCGGAGCTGGCCCAATGAATCTTCATTGAAATCGCAAGATTTCGTTCCCTTTCCCGAAAGCAAAAGCCTTCCTTTCGGGAAAGGGAACGAAATCTTGAAATCAGAGAACAAAGTGGAACAGATGCTCTGCAGAGGAGATATGATGGGAAAGAGTGCAATTGAAAAAAAACCCAGCAAATCTGCAAGCGCAGCGATTGCAAGCAAATGGACCGAGATGAAATGAGGGCCAGTGAAAAGGAGCAAGACTTGCCAACAGGACTCCAATTCCAACCCTGAAATCAGGGAAGAAATGCAAATTAAGAGAGAGGAGGAGAAGAAACTGCAGCAATGAAATCTTAAAAGAAAAATTACAAAAAAAAAGGAAAAATTTTGAAAGCACGCGAAAACCCAAAAAGTGAATGGGACGACAAGAAGTGCAGGGAGAGGGCCCGGAGCTGGCCCAATGAATCTTCATTGAAATCGCAAGATTTCGTTCTCTTTCCCGAAAGGGAAAGCCTTCCTTTCGGGAAAGGGAACGAAATCTTGAAATCAGAGAACAAAGTGGAACAGACGCTCTGCAGAGGAGATATGATGGGAAAGAGTGCAATTGAAAAAAACCCAGCAAATCTGCAAGCGCAGCGATTGCAAGCAAATGGACCGAGATGAAGTGAGGGGCAGTGAAAAGGAGCAGGACTTGCCAAAAGGACTCCAATTCCAACCCTGAAATCAGGGAAGAAATGCAAATCAAGAGAGAGGAGGAGAAGAAACTGCAGCAATGAAATCTTAAAAGAAAAATTACAAAAAAAAAGGAAACATTTTAAAAGCACGCGAAAACCCAAAAAGTGAATGGGACGACAAGAAGTGCAGGGAGAGGGCCCGGAGCTGGCCCAATGAATCTTCATTGAAATCGCAAGATTTCGTTCCCTTTCCCGAAAGGGAAAGCCTTCCTTTCGGGAAAGGGAACGAAATCTTGAAATCAGAGAACAAAGTGGAACAGACGCTCTGCAGAGGAGATATGATGGGAAAGAGTGCAATTGAAAAAAACCCAGCAAATCTGCAAGCGCAGCGATTGCAAGCAAATGGACCGAGATGAAATGAGGGCCAGTGAAAAGGAGCAAGACTTGCCAAAAGGACTCCAATTCCAACCCTGAAATCAGGGAAGAAATGCAAATTAAGAGAGAGGAGGAGAAGAAACTGCAGCAATGAAATCTTAAAACAAAAATTACAAAAAAAAAGGAAAAATTTTGAAAGCACGCGAAAACCCAAAAAGTGAATGGGACGACAAGAAGTGCAGGGAGAGGGCCCGGAGCTGGCCCAATGAATCTTCATTGAAATCGCAAGATTTCGTTCCCTTTCCCGAAAGGGAAAGCCTTCCTTTCGGGAAAGGGAACGAAATCTTGAAATCAGAGAACAAAGTGGAACAGACGCTCTGCAGAGGAGATATGATGGGAAAGAGTGCAATTGAAAAAAACCCAGCAAATCTGCAAGCGCAGCAATTGCAAGCAAATGGACCGAGATGAAATGAGGGCCAGTGAAAAGGAGCAAGACTTGCCAAAAGGACTCCAATTCCAACCATGAAATCAGGGAAGAAATGCAAATTAAGAGAGAGGAGGAGAAGAAACTGCAGCAATGAAATCTTAAAAGAAAAATTACAAAAAAAAAGGAAAAATTTTGAAAGCACGCGAAAACCCAAAAAGTGAATGGGACGACAAGAAGTGCAGGGAGAGGGCCCGGAGCTGGCCCAATGAATCTTCATTGAAATCGCAAGATTTCGTTCCCTTTCCCGAAAGGGAAAGCCTTCTTTTCGGGAAAGGGAACGAAATCTTGAAATCAGAGAACAAAGTGGAACAGACGCTCTGCAGAGGAGATATGATGGGAAAGAGTGCAATTGAAAAAAACCCAGCAAATCTGCAAGCGCAGCGATTGCAAGCAAATGGACCGAGATGAAATGAGGGCCAGTGAAAAGGAGCAGGACTTGCCAAAAGGACTCCAATTCCAACCCTGAAATCAGGGAAGAAATGCAAATCAAGAGAGAGGAGGAGAAGAAACTGCAGCAATGAAATCTTAAAACAAAAATTACAAAAAAAAAGGAAAAATTTTGAAAGCACGCGAAAACCCAAGAAGTGAATGGGACGACAAGAAGTGCAGGGAGAGGGCCCGGAGCTGGCCCAATGAATCTTCATTGAAATCGCAAGATTTCGTTCCTTTTCCCGAAAGGGAAAGCCTTCCTTTTGGGAAAGGGAACGAAATCTTGAAATCAGAGAACAAAGTGGAACAGACGCTCTGCAGAGGAGATATGATGGGAAAGAGTGCAATTGAAAAAAACCCAGCAAATCTGCAAGCGCAGCGATTGCAAGCAAATGGACCGAGATGAAATGAGGGGCAGTGAAAAGGAGCAGGACTTGCCAAAAGGACTCCAATTCCAACCCTGAAATCAGGGAAGAAATGCAAATCAAGAGAGAGGAGGAGAAGAAACTGCAGCAATGAAATATTAAAAGAAAAATTACAAAAAAAAAGGAAAAATTTTGAAAGCACGCGAAAACCCCAAAAGTGAATGGGACGACAAGAAGTGCAGGGAGAGGGCCCGGAGCTGGCCCAATGAATCTTCATTGAAATCGCAAGATTTCGTTCCCTTTCCCGAAAGGGAAAGCCTTCCTTTCGGGAAAGGGAACGAAATCTTGAAATCAGAGAACAAAGTGGAACAGACGCTCTGCAGAGGAGATATGATGGGAAAGAGTGCAATTGAAAAAAACCCAGCAAATCTGCAAACGCAGCGATTGCAAGCAAATGGACCGAGATGAAATGAGGGCCAGTGAAAAGGAGCAAGACTTGCCAAAAGGACTCCAATTCCAACCCTGAAATCAGGGAAGAAATGCAAATTAAGAGAGAGGAGGAGAAGAAACTGCAGCAATGAAATCTTAAAAGAAAAATTACAAAAAAAAAGGAAAAATTTTGAAAGCACGCGAAAACCCAAAAAGTGAATGGGACGACAAGAAGTGCAGGGAGAGGGCCCGGAGCTGGCCCAATGAATCTTCATTGAAATCGCAAGATTTCGTTCCCTTTCTCAAAAGGGAAAGCCTTCCTTTCGGGAAAGGGAACGAAATCTTGAAATCAGAGAACAAAGTGGAACAGACGCTCTGCAGAGGAGATATGATGGGAAAGAGTGCAATTGAAAAAAACCCAGCAAATCTGCAAGCGCAGCGATTGCAAGCAAATGGACCGAGATGAAATGAGGGCCAGTGAAAAGGAGCAAGACTTGCCAAAAGGACTCCAATTCCAACCCTGAAATCAGGGAAGAAATGCAAATCAAGAGAGAGGAGGAGAAGAAACTGCAGCAATGAAATCTTAAAAGAAAAATTACAAAAAAAAAGGAAAAATTTTGAAAGCACGCGAAAACCCAAAAAGTGAATGGGACGACAAGAAGTGCAGGGAGAGGGCCCGGAGCTGGCCCAATGAATCTTCATTGAAATCGCAAGATTTCGTTCCCTTTCCCGAAAGGGAAAGCCTTCCTTTCGGGAAAGGGAACGAAATCTTGAAATCAGAGAACAAAGTGGAACAGATGCTCTGCAGAGGAGATATGATGGGAAAGAGTGCAATTGAAAAAAAACCCAGCAAATCTGCAAGCGCAGCGATTGCAAGCAAATGGACCGAGATGAAATGAGGGCCAGTGAAAAGGAGCAAGACTTGCCAACAGGACTCCAATTCCAACCCTGAAATCAGGGAAGAAATGCAAATTAAGAGAGAGGAGGAGAAGAAACTGCAGCAATGAAATCTTAAAAGAAAAATTACAAAAAAAAAGGAAAAATTTTGAAAGCACGCGAAAACCCAAAAAGTGAATGGGACGACGAGAAGTGCAGGGAGAGGGCCCGGAGCTGGCCCAATGAATCTTCATTGAAATCGCAAGATTTCGTTCTCTTTCCCGAAAGGGAAAGCCTTCCTTTCGGGAAAGGGAACGAAATCTTGAAATCAGAGAACAAAGTGGAACAGACGCTCTGCAGAGGAGATATGATGGGAAAGAGTGCAATTGAAAAAAACCCAGCAAATCTGCAAGCGCAGCGATTGCAAGCAAATGGACCGAGATGAAGTGAGGGGCAGTGAAAAGGAGCAGGACTTGCCAAAAGGACTCCAATTCCAACCCTGAAATCAGGGAAGAAATGCAAATCAAGAGAGAGGAGGAGAAGAAACTGCAGCAATGAAATCTTAAAAGAAAAATTACAAAAAAAAAGGAAACATTTTAAAAGCACGCGAAAACCCAAAAAGTGAATGGGACGACAAGAAGTGCAGGGAGAGGGCCCGGAGCTGGCCCAATGAATCTTCATTGAAATCGCAAGATTTCGTTCCCTTTCCCGAAAGGGAAAGCCTTCCTTTCGGGAAAGGGAACGAAATCTTGAAATCAGAGAACAAAGTGGAACAGACGCTCTGCAGAGGAGATATGATGGGAAAGAGTGCAATTGAAAAAAACCCAGCAAATCTGCAAGCGCAGCGATTGCAAGCAAATGGACCGAGATGAAATGAGGGCCAGTGAAAAGGAGCAAGACTTGCCAAAAGGACTCCAATTCCAACCCTGAAATCAGGGAAGAAATGCAAATTAAGAGAGAGGAGGAGAAGAAACTGCAGCAATGAAATCTTAAAAGAAAAATTACAAAAAAAAAGGAAAAATTTTGAAAGCACGCGAAAACCCAAAAAGTGAATGGGACGACAAGAAGTGCAGGGAGAGGGCCCGGAGCTGGCCCAATGAATCTTCATTGAAATCGCAAGATTTCGTTCCCTTTCCCGAAAGGGAAAGCCTTCTTTTCGGGAAAGGGAACGAAATCTTGAAATCAGAGAACAAAGTGGAACAGACGCTCTGCAGAGGAGATATGATGGGAAAGAGTGCAATTGAAAAAAACCCAGCAAATCTGCAAGCGCAGCGATTGCAAGCAAATGGACCGAGATGAAATGAGGGGCAGTGAAAAGGAGCAGGACTTGCCAAAAGGACTCCAATTCCAACCCTGAAATCAGGGAAGAAATGCAAATCAAGAGAGAGGAGGAGAAGAAACTGCAGCAATGAAATCTTAAAAGAAAAATTACAAAAAAAAAGGAAAAATTTTGAAAGCACGCGAAAACCCAAAAAGTGAATGGGACGACAAGAAGTGCAGGGAGAGGGCCCGGAGCTGGCCCAATGAATCTTCATTGAAATCGCAAGATTTCGTTCCCTTTCCCGAAAGGGAAAGCCTTCCTTTCGGGAAAGGGAACGAAATCTTGAAATCAGAGAACAAAGTGGAACAGACGGTCTGCAGAGGAGATATGATG
Organism: Chamaea fasciata; assembly: GCF_029207755.1. NCBI lineage: Eukaryota > Metazoa > Chordata > Aves > Passeriformes > Sylviidae > Chamaea > Chamaea fasciata. The sequence goes on from NW_027094361.1 coordinate 29,554, forward strand.
GGAAAGAGTGCAATTGAAAAAAACCCAGCAAATCTGCAAGCGCAGCGATTGCAAGCAAATGGACCGAGATGAAATGAGGGCCAGTGAAAAGGAGCAAGACTTGCCAAAAGGACTCCAATTCCAACCCTGAAATCAGGGAAGAAATGCAAATTAAGAGAGAGGAGGAGAAGAAACTGCAGCAATGAAATCTTAAAAGAAAAATTACAAAAAAAAGGAAAAATTTTGAAAGCACGCGAAAACCCAAAAAGTGAATGGGACGACAAGAAGTGCAGGGAGAGGGCCCGGAGCTGGCCCAATGAATCTTCATTGAAATCGCAAGATTTCGTTCCCTTTCCCGAAAGGGAAAGCCTTCCTTTCGGGAAAGGGAACGAAATCTTGAAATCAGAGAACAAAGTGGAACAGACGCTCTGCGGAGGAGATATGATGGGAAAGAGTGCAATTGAAAAAAACCCAGCAAATCTGCAAGCGCAGCGATTGCAAGCAAATGGACCGAGATGAAATGAGGGCCAGTGAAAAGGAGCAAGACTTGCCAAAAGGACTCCAATTCCAACCCTGAAATCAGGGAAGAAATGCAAATTAAGAGAGAGGAGGAGAAGAAACTGCAGCAATGAAATCTTAAAAGAAAAATTACAAAAAAAAAGGAAAAATTTTGAAAGCACGCGAAAACCCAAAAAGTGAATGGGACGACAAGAAGTGCAGGGAGAGGGCCCGGAGCTGGCCCAATGAATCTTCATTGAAATCGCAAGATTTCGTTCCCTTTCCCGAAAGGGAAAGCCTTCTTTTCGGGAAAGGGAACGAAATCTTGAAATCAGAGAACAAAGTGGAACAGACGCTCTGCAGAGGAGATATGATGGGAAAGAGTGCAATTGAAAAAAACCCAGCAAATCTGCAAGCGCAGCGATTGCAAGCAAATGGACCGAGATGAAATGAGGGCCAGTGAAAAGGAGCAGGACTTGCCAAAAGGACTCCAATTCCAACCCTGAAATCAGGGAAGAAATGCAAATCAAGAGAGAGGAGGAGAAGAAACTGCAGCAATGAAATCTTAAAACAAAAATTACAAAAAAAAAGGAAAAATTTTGAAAGCACGCGAAAACCCAAAAAGTGAATGGGACGACAAGAAGTGCAGGGAGAGGGCCCGGAGCTGGCCCAATGAATCTTCATTGAAATCGCAAGATTTCGTTCCCTTTCCCGAAAGGGAAAGCCTTCCTTTCGGGAAAGGGAACGAAATCTTGAAATCAGAGAACAAAGTGGAACAGACGCTCTGCAGAGGAGATATGATGGGAAAGAGTGCAATTGAAAAAAACCCAGCAAATCTGCAAGCGCAGCGATTGCAAGCAAATGGACCGAGATGAAATGAGGGGCAGTGAAAAGGAGCAGGACTTGCCAAAAGGACTCCAATTCCAACCCTGAAATCAGGGAAGAAATGCAAATCAAGAGAGAGGAGGAGAAGAAACTGCAGCAATGAAATATTAAAAGAAAAATTACAAAAAAAAAGGAAAAATTTTGAAAGCACGCGAAAACCCCAAAAGTGAATGGGACGACAAGAAGTGCAGGGAGAGGGCCCGGAGCTGGCCCAATGAATCTTCATTGAAATCGCAAGATTTCGTTCCCTTTCTCAAAAGGGAAAGCCTTCCTTTCGGGAAAGGGAACGAAATCTTGAAATCAGAGAACAAAGTGGAACAGACGCTCTGCAGAGGAGATATGATGGGAAAGAGTGCAATTGAAAAAAACCCAGCAAATCTGCAAGCGCAGCGATTGCAAGCAAATGGACCGAGATGAAATGAGGGCCAGTGAAAAGGAGCAAGACTTGCCAAAAGGACTCCAATTCCAACCCTGAAATCAGGGAAGAAATGCAAATCAAGAGAGAGGAGGAGAAGAAACTGCAGCAATGAAATCTTAAAAGAAAAATTACAAAAAAAAAGGAAAAATTTTGAAAGCACGCGAAAACCCAAAAAGTGAATGGGACGACAAGAAGTGCAGGGAGAGGGCCCGGAGCTGGCCCAATGAATCTTCATTGAAATCGCAAGATTTCGTTCCCTTTCCCGAAAGCGAAAGCCTTCCTTTCGGGAAAGGGAACGAAATCTTGAAATCAGAGAACAAAGTGGAACAGATGCTCTGCAGAGGAGATATGATGGGAAAGAGTGCAATTGAAAAAAAACCCAGCAAATCTGCAAGCGCAGCGATTGCAAGCAAATGGACCGAGATGAAATGAGGGCCAGTGAAAAGGAGCAAGACTTGCCAACAGGACTCCAATTCCAACCCTGAAATCAGGGAAGAAATGCAAATTAAGAGAGAGGAGGAGAAGAAACTGCAGCAATGAAATCTTAAAAGAAAAATTACAAAAAAAAAGGAAAAATTTTGAAAGCACGCGAAAACCCAAAAAGTGAATGGGACGACAAGAAGTGCAGGGAGAGGGCCCGGAGCTGGCCCAATGAATCTTCATTGAAATCGCAAGATTTCGTTCTCTTTCCCGAAAGGGAAAGCCTTCCTTTCGGGAAAGGGAACGAAATCTTGAAATCAGAGAACAAAGTGGAACAGACGCTCTGCAGAGGAGATATGATGGGAAAGAGTGCAATTGAAAAAAACCCAGCAAATCTGCAAGCGCAGCGATTGCAAGCAAATGGACCGAGATGAAGTGAGGGGCAGTGAAAAGGAGCAGGACTTGCCAAAAGGACTCCAATTCCAACCCTGAAATCAGGGAAGAAATGCAAATCAAGAGAGAGGAGGAGAAGAAACTGCAGCAATGAAATCTTAAAAGAAAAATTACAAAAAAAAAGGAAACATTTTAAAAGCACGCGAAAACCCAAAAAGTGAATGGGACGACAAGAAGTGCAGGGAGAGGGCCCGGAGCTGGCCCAATGAATCTTCATTGAAATCGCAAGATTTCGTTCCCTTTCCCGAAAGGGAAAGCCTTCCTTTCGGGAAAGGGAACGAAATCTTGAAATCAGAGAACAAAGTGGAACAGACGCTCTGCAGAGGAGATATGATGGGAAAGAGTGCAATTGAAAAAAACCCAGCAAATCTGCAAGCGCAGCGATTGCAAGCAAATGGACCGAGATGAAATGAGGGCCAGTGAAAAGGAGCAAGACTTGCCAAAAGGACTCCAATTCCAACCCTGAAATCAGGGAAGAAATGCAAATTAAGAGAGAGGAGGAGAAGAAACTGCAGCAATGAAATCTTAAAAGAAAAATTACAAAAAAAAAGGAAAAATTTTGAAAGCACGCGAAAACCCAAAAAGTGAATGGGACGACAAGAAGTGCAGGGAGAGGGCCCGGAGCTGGCCCAATGAATCTTCATTGAAATCGCAAGATTTCGTTCCCTTTCCCGAAAGGGAAAGCCTTCCTTTCGGGAAAGGGAACGAAATCTTGAAATCAGAGAACAAAGTGGAACAGACGCTCTGCAGAGGAGATATGATGGGAAAGAGTGCAATTGAAAAAAACCCAGCAAATCTGCAAGCGCAGCAATTGCAAGCAAATGGACCGAGATGAAATGAGGGCCAGTGAAAAGGAGCAAGACTTGCCAAAAGGACTCCAATTCCAACCATGAAATCAGGGAAGAAATGCAAATTAAGAGAGAGGAGGAGAAGAAACTGCAGCAATGAAATCTTAAAAGAAAAATTACAAAAAAAAAGGAAAAATTTTGAAAGCACGCGAAAACCCAAAAAGTGAATGGGACGACAAGAAGTGCAGGGAGAGGGCCCGGAGCTGGCCCAATGAATCTTCATTGAAATCGCAAGATTTCGTTCCCTTTCCCGAAAGGGAAAGCCTTCTTTTCGGGAAAGGGAACGAAATCTTGAAATCAGAGAACAAAGTGGAACAGACGCTCTGCAGAGGAGATATGATGGGAAAGAGTGCAATTGAAAAAAACCCAGCAAATCTGCAAGCGCAGCGATTGCAAGCAAATGGACCGAGATGAAATGAGGGGCAGTGAAAAGGAGCAGGACTTGCCAAAAGGACTCCAATTCCAACCCTGAAATCAGGGAAGAAATGCAAATCAAGAGAGAGGAGGAGAAGAAACTGCAGCAATGAAATCTTAAAAGAAAAATTACAAAAAAAAAGGAAAAATTTTGAAAGCACGCGAAAACCCAAAAAGTGAATGGGACGACAAGAAGTGCAGGGAGAGGGCCCGGAGCTGGCCCAATGAATCTTCATTGAAATCGCAAGATTTCGTTCCCTTTCCCGAAAGGGAAAGCCTTCCTTTCGGGAAAGGGAACGAAATCTTGAAATCAGAGAACAAAGTGGAACAGACGGTCTGCAGAGGAGATATGATGGGAAAGAGTGCAATTGAAAAAAACCCAGCAAATCTGCAAGCGCAGCGATTGCAAGCAAATGGACCGAGATGAAATGAGGGCCAGTGAAAAGGAGCAAGACTTGCCAAAAGGACTCCAATTCCAACCCTGAAATCAGGGAAGAAATGCAAATTAAGAGAGAGGAGGAGAAGAAACTGCAGCAATGAAATCTTAAAAGAAAAATTACAAAAAAAAGGAAAAATTTTGAAAGCACGCGAAAACCCAAAAAGTGAATGGGACGACAAGAAGTGCAGGGAGAGGGCCCGGAGCTGGCCCAATGAATCTTCATTGAAATCGCAAGATTTCGTTCCCTTTCCCGAAAGGGAAAGCCTTCCTTTCGGGAAAGGGAACGAAATCTTGAAATCAGAGAACAAAGTGGAACAGACGCTCTGCGGAGGAGATATGATGGGAAAGAGTGCAATTGAAAAAAACCCAGCAAATCTGCAAGCGCAGCGATTGCAAGCAAATGGACCGAGATGAAATGAGGGCCAGTGAAAAGGAGCAAGACTTGCCAAAAGGACTCCAATTCCAACCATGAAATCAGGGAAGAAATGCAAATTAAGAGAGAGGAGGAGAAGAAACTGCAGCAATGAAATCTTAAAAGAAAAATTACAAAAAAAAAGGAAAAATTTTGAAAGCACGCGAAAACCCAAAAAGTGAATGGGACGACAAGAAGTGCAGGGAGAGGGCCCGGAGCTGGCCCAATGAATCTTCATTGAAATCGCAAGATTTCGTTCCCTTTCCCGAAAGGGAAAGCCTTCCTTTCGGGAAAGGGAACGAAATCTTGAAATCAGAGAACAAAGTGGAACAGACGCTCTGCAGAGGAGATATGATGGGAAAGAGTGCAATTGAAAAAAACCCAGCAAATCTGCAAGCGCAGCGATTGCAAGCAAATGGACCGAGATGAAATGAGGGGCAGTGAAAAGGAGCAGGACTTGCCAAAAGGACTCCAATTCCAACCCTGAAATCAGGGAAGAAATGCAAATCAAGAGAGAGGAGGAGAAGAAACTGCAGCAATGAAATCTTAAAAGAAAAATTACAAAAAAAAAGGAAAAATTTTGAAAGCACGCGAAAACCCAAAAAGTGAATGGGACGACAAGAAGTGCAGGGAGAGGGCCCGGAGCTGGCCCAATGAATCTTCATTGAAATCGCAAGATTTCGTTCCCTTTCCCGAAAGGGAAAGCCTTCCTTTCGGGAAAGGGAACGAAATCTTGAAATCAGAGAACAAAGTGGAACAGACGCTCTGCAGAGGAGATATGATGGGAAAGAGTGCAATTGAAAAAAACCCAGCAAATCTGCAAGCGCAGCGATTGCAAGCAAATGGACCGAGATGAAATGAGGGCCAGTGAAAAGGAGCAAGACTTGCCAAAAGGACTCCAATTCCAACCCTGAAATCAGGGAAGAAATGCAAATTAAGAGAGAGGAGGAGAAGAAACTGCAGCAATGAAATCTTAAAAGAAAAATTACAAAAAAAAAGGAAAAATTTTGAAAGCACGCGAAAACCCAAAAAGTGAATGGGACGACAAGAAGTGCAGGGAGAGGGCCCGGAGCTGGCCCAATGAATCTTCATTGAAATCGCAAGATTTCGTTCTCTTTCCCGAAAGGGAAAGCCTTCCTTTCGGGAAAGGGAACGAAATCTTGAAATCAGAGAACAAAGTGGAACAGACGCTCTGCAGAGGAGATATGATGGGAAAGAGTGCAATTGAAAAAAACCCAGCAAATCTGCAAGCGCAGCGATTGCAAGCAAATGGACCGAGATGAAATGAGGGCGAGTGAAAAGGAGCAAGACTTGCCAAAAGGACTCCAATTCCAACCCTGAAATCAGGGAAGAAATGCAAATTAAGAGAGAGGAGGAGAAGAAACTGCAGCAATGAAATCTTAAAACAAAAATTACAAAAAAAAAGGAAAAATTTTGAAAGCACGCGAAAACCCAAAAAGTGAATGGGACGACAAGAAGTGCAGGGAGAGGGCCCGGAGCTGGCCCAATGAATCTTCATTGAAATCGCAAGATTTCGTTCCCTTTCCCGAAAGGGAAAGCCTTCCTTTCGGGAAAGGGAACGAAATCTTGAAATCAGAGAACAAAGTGGAACAGACGCTCTGCAGAGGAGATATGATGGGAAAGAGTGCAATTGAAAAAAACCCAGCAAATCTGCAAGCGCAGCGATTGCAAGCAAATGGACCGAGATGAAATGAGGGCCAGTGAAAAGGAGCAAGACTTGCCAAAAGGACTCCAATTCCAACCCTGAAATCAGGGAAGAAATGCAAATTAAGAGAGAGGAGGAGAAGAAACTGCAGCAATGAAACCTTAAAACAAAAATTACAAAAAAAAAGGAAAAATTTTGAAAGCACGCGAAAACCCAAAAAGTGAATGGGACGACAAGAAGTGCAGGGAGAGGGCCCGGAGCTGGCCCAATGAATCTTCATTGAAATCGCAAGATTTCGTTCCCTTTCCCGAAAGGGAAAGCCTTCCTTTCGGGAAAGGGAACGAAATCTTGAAATCAGAGAACAAAGTGGAACAGACGCTCTGCAGAGGAGATATGATGGGAAAGAGTGCAATTGAAAAAAACCCAGCAAATCTGCAAGCGCAGCGATTGCAAGCAAATGGACCGAGATGAAATGAGGGGCAGTGAAAAGGAGCAGGACTTGCCAAAAGGACTCCAATTCCAACCCTGAAATCAGGGAAGAAATGCAAATCAAGAGAGAGGAGGAGAAGAAACTGCAGCAATGAAATCTTAAAAGAAAAATTACAAAAAAAAAGGAAAAATTTTGAAAGCACGCGAAAACCCAAAAAGTGAATGGGACGACAAGAAGTGCAGGGAGAGGGCCCGGAGCTGGCCCAATGAATCTTCATTGAAATCGCAAGATTTCGTTCTCTTTCCCGAAAGGGAAAGCCTTCCTTTCGGGAAAGGGAACGAAATCTTGAAATCAGAGAACAAAGTGGAACAGACGCTCTGCAGAGGAGATATGATGGGAAAGAGTGCAATTGAAAAAAACCCAGCAAATCTGCAAGCGCAGCGATTGCAAGCAAATGGACCGAGATGAAATGAGGGCGAGTGAAAAGGAGCAAGACTTGCCAAAAGGACTCCAATTCCAACCCTGAAATCAGGGAAGAAATGCAAATTAAGAGAGAGGAGGAGAAGAAACTGCAGCAATGAAATCTTAAAACAAAAATTACAAAAAAAAAGGAAAAATTTTGAAAGCACGCGAAAACCCAAAAAGTGAATGGGACGACAAGAAGTGCAGGGAGAGGGCCCGGAGCTGGCCCAATGAATCTTCATTGAAATCGCAAGATTTCGTTCCCTTTCCCGAAAGGGAAAGCCTTCCTTTCGGGAAAGGGAACGAAATCTTGAAATCAGAGAACAAAGTGGAACAGACGCTCTGCAGAGGAGATATGATGGGAAAGAGTGCAATTGAAAAAAACCCAGCAAATCTGCAAGCGCAGCGATTGCAAGCAAATGGACCGAGATGAAATGAGGGCCAGTGAAAAGGAGCAAGACTTGCCAAAAGGACTCCAATTCCAACCCTGAAATCAGGGAAGAAATGCAAATTAAGAGAGAGGAGGAGAAGAAACTGCAGCAATGAAACCTTAAAACAAAAATTACAAAAAAAAAGGAAAAATTTTGAAAGCACGCGAAAACCCAAAAAGTGAATGGGACGACAAGAAGTGCAGGGAGAGGGCCCGGAGCTGGCCCAATGAATCTTCATTGAAATCGCAAGATTTCGTTCCCTTTCCCGAAAGGGAAAGCCTTCCTTTCGGGAAAGGGAACGAAATCTTGAAATCAGAGAACAAAGTGGAACAGACGCTCTGCAGAGGAGATATGATGGGAAAGAGTGCAATTGAAAAAAACCCAGCAAATCTGCAAGCGCAGCAATTGCAAGCAAATGGACCGAGATGAAATGAGGGCCAGTGAAAAGGAGCAAGACTTGCCAAAAGGACTCCAATTCCAACCATGAAATCAGGGAAGAAATGCAAATTAAGAGAGAGGAGGAGAAGAAACTGCAGCAATGAAATCTTAAAAGAAAAATTACAAAAAAAAAGGAAAAATTTTGAAAGCACGCGAAAACCCAAAAAGTGAATGGGACGACAAGAAGTGCAGGGAGAGGGCCCGGAGCTGGCCCAATGAATCTTCATTGAAATCGCAAGATTTCGTTCCCTTACCCGAAAGGGAAAGCCTTCTTTTCGGGAAAGGGAACGAAATCTTGAAATCAGAGAACAAAGTGGAACAGACGCTCTGCAGAGGAGATATGATGGGAAAGAGTGCAATTGAAAAAAACCCAGCAAATCTGCAAGCGCAGCGATTGCAAGCAAATGGACCGAGATGAAATGAGGGGCAGTGAAAAGGAGCAGGACTTGCCAAAAGGACTCCAATTCCAACCCTGAAATCAGGGAAGAAATGCAAATCAAGAGAGAGGAGGAGAAGAAACTGCAGCAATGAAATCTTAAAACAAAAATTACAAAAAAAAAGGAAAAATTTTGAAAGCACGCGAAAACCCAAAAAGTGAATGGGACGACAAGAAGTGCAGGGAGAGGGCCCGGAGCTGGCCCAATGAATCTTCATTGAAATCGCAAGATTTCGTTCCCTTTCCCGAAAGGGAAAGCCTTCCTTTCGGGAAAGGGAACGAAATCTTGAAATCAGAGAACAAAGTGGAACAGACGCTCTGCAGAGGAGATATGATGGGAAAGAGTGCAATTGAAAAAAACCCAGCAAATCTGCAAGCGCAGCGATTGCAAGCAAATGGACCGAGATGAAATGAGGGGCAGTGAAAAGGAGCAGGACTTGCCAAAAGGACTCCAATTCCAACCCTGAAATCAGGGAAGAAATGCAAATCAAGAGAGAGGAGGAGAAGAAACTGCAGCAATGAAATCTTAAAAGAAAAATTACAAAAAAAAAGGAAAAATTTTGAAAGCACGCGAAAACCCAAAAAGTGAATGGGACGACAAGAAGTGCAGGGAGAGGGCCCGGAGCTGGCCCAATGAATCTTCATTGAAATCGCAAGATTTCGTTCCCTTTCCCGAAAGGGAAAGCCTTCCTTTTGGGAAAGGGAACGAAATCTTGAAATCAGAGAACAAAGTGGAACAGACGCTCTGCAGAGGAGATATGATGGGAAAGAGTGCAATTGAAAAAAACCCAGCAAATCTGCAAACGCAGCGATTGCAAGCAAATGGACCGAGATGAAATGAGGGCCAGTGAAAAGGAGCAAGACTTGCCAAAAGGACTCCAATTCCAACCCTGAAATCAGGGAAGAAATGCAAATTAAGAGAGAGGAGGAGAAGAAACTGCAGCAATGAAATCTTAAAAGAAAAATTACAAAAAAAAAGGAAAAATTTTGAAAGCACGCGAAAACCCAAAAAGTGAATGGGACGACAAGAAGTGCAGGGAGAGGGCCCGGAGCTGGCCCAATGAATCTTCATTGAAATCGCAAGATTTCGTTCCCTTTCCCAAAAGGGAAAGCCTTCCTTTCGGGAAAGGGAACGAAATCTTGAAATCAGAGAACAAAGTGGAACAGACGCTCTGCAGAGGAGATATGATGGGAAAGAGTGCAATTGAAAAAAACCCAGCAAATCTGCAAGCGCAGCGATTGCAAGCAAATGGACCGAGATGAAATGAGGGCCAGTGAAAAGGAGCAAGACTTGCCAAAAGGACTCCAATTCCAACCCTGAAATCAGGGAAGAAATGCAAATCAAGAGAGAGGAGGAGAAGAAACTGCAGCAATGAAATCTTAAAAGAAAAATTACAAAAAAAAAGGAAAAATTTTGAAAGCACGCGAAAACCCAAAAAGTGAATGGGACGACAAGAAGTGCAGGGAGAGGGCCCGGAGCTGGCCCAATGAATCTTCATTGAAATCGCAAGATTTCGTTCCCTTTCCCGAAAGCGAAAGCCTTCCTTTCGGGAAAGGGAACGAAATCTTGAAATCAGAGAACAAAGTGGAACAGATGCTCTGCAGAGGAGATATGATGGGAAAGAGTGCAATTGAAAAAAAACCCAGCAAATCTGCAAGCGCAGCGATTGCAAGCAAATGGACCGAGATGAAATGAGGGCCAGTGAAAAGGAGCAAGACTTGCCAACAGGACTCCAATTCCAACCCTGAAATCAGGGAAGAAATGCAAATTAAGAGAGAGGAGGAGAAGAAACTGCAGCAATGAAATCTTAAAAGAAAAATTACAAAAAAAAAGGAAAAATTTTGAAAGCACGTGAAAACCCAAAAAGTGAATGGGACGACAAGAAGTGCAGGGAGAGGGCCCGGAGCTGGCCCAATGAATCTTCATTGAAATCGCAAGATTTCGTTCTCTTTCCCGAAAGGGAAAGCCTTCCTTTCGGGAAAGGGAACGAAATCTTGAAATCAGAGAACAAAGTGGAACAGACGCTCTGCAGAGGAGATATGATGGGAAAGAGTGCAATTGAAAAAAACCCAGCAAATCTGCAAGCGCAGCGATTGCAAGCAAATGGACCGAGATGAAATGAGGGGCAGTGAAAAGGAGCAGGACTTGCCAAAAGGACTCCAATTCCAACCCTGAAATCAGGGAAGAAATGCAAATCAAGAGAGAGGAGGAGAAGAAACTGCAGCAATGAAATCTTAAAAGAAAAATTACAAAAAAAAAGGAAACATTTTAAAAGCACGCGAAAACCCAAAAAGTGAATGGGACGACAAGAAGTGCAGGGAGAGGGCCCGGAGCTGGCCCAATGAATCTTCATTGAAATCGCAAGATTTCGTTCCCTTTCCCGAAAGGGAAAGCCTTCTTTTCGGGAAAGGGAACGAAATCTTGAAATCAGAGAACAAAGTGGAACAGACGCTCTGCAGAGGAGATATGATGGGAAAGAGTGCAATTGAAAAAAACCCAGCAAATCTGCAAGCGCAGCGATTGCAAGCAAATGGACCGAGATGAAATGAGGGGCAGTGAAAAGGAGCAGGACTTGCCAAAAGGACTCCAATTCCAACCCTGAAATCAGGGAAGAAATGCAAATCAAGAGAGAGGAGGAGAAGAAACTGCAGCAATGAAATCTTAAAAGAAAAATTACAAAAAAAAAGGAAAAATTTTGAAAGCACGCGAAAACCCAAAAAGTGAATGGGACGACAAGAAGTGCAGGGAGAGGGCCCGGAGCTGGCCCAATGAATCTTCATTGAAATCGCAAGATTTCGTTCCCTTTCCCGAAAGGGAAAGCCTTCCTTTCGGGAAAGGGAACGAAATCTTGAAATCAGAGAACAAAGTGGAACAGACGCTCTGCAGAGGAGATATGATGGGAAAGAGTGCAATTGAAAAAAACCCAGCAAATCTGCAAGCGCAGCGATTGCAAGCAAATGGACCGAGATGAAATGAGGGCCAGTGAAAAGGAGCAAGACTTGCCAAAAGGACTCCAATTCCAACCCTGAAATCAGGGAAGAAATGCAAATTAAGAGAGAGGAGGAGAAGAAACTGCAGCAATGAAATCTTAAAAGAAAAATTACAAAAAAAAGGAAAAATTTTGAAAGCACGCGAAAACCCAAAAAGTGAATGGGACGACAAGAAGTGCAGGGAGAGGGCCCGGAGCTGGCCCAATGAATCTTCATTGAAATCGCAAGATTTCGTTCCCTTTCCCGAAAGGGAAAGCCTTCCTTTCGGGAAAGGGAACGAAATCTTGAAATCAGAGAACAAAGTGGAACAGACGCTCTGCGGAGGAGATATGATGGGAAAGAGTGCAATTGAAAAAAACCCAGCAAATCTGCAAGCGCAGCGATTGCAAGCAAATGGACCGAGATGAAATGAGGGCCAGTGAAAAGGAGCAAGACTTGCCAAAAGGACTCCAATTCCAACCATGAAATCAGGGAAGAAATGCAAATTAAGAGAGAGGAGGAGAAGAAACTGCAGCAATGAAATCTTAAAAGAAAAATTACAAAAAAAAAGGAAAAATTTTGAAAGCACGCGAAAACCCAAAAAGTGAATGGGACGACAAGAAGTGCAGGGAGAGGGCCCGGAGCTGGCCCAATGAATCTTCATTGAAATCGCAAGATTTCGTTCCCTTTCCCGAAAGGGAAAGCCTTCCTTTCGGGAAAGGGAACGAAATCTTGAAATCAGAGAACAAAGTGGAACAGACGCTCTGCAGAGGAGATATGATGGGAAAGAGTGCAATTGAAAAAAACCCAGCAAATCTGCAAGCGCAGCGATTGCAAGCAAATGGACCGAGATGAAATGAGGGCCAGTGAAAAGGAGCAAGACTTGCCAAAAGGACTCCAATTCCAACCCTGAAATCAGGGAAGAAATGCAAATTAAGAGAGAGGAGGAGAAGAAACTGCAGCAATGAAATCTTAAAAGAAAAATTACAAAAAAAAAGGAAAAATTTTGAAAGCACGCGAAAACCCAAAAAGTGAATGGGACGACAAGAAGTGCAGGGAGAGGGCCCGGAGCTGGCCCAATGAATCTTCATTGAAATCGCAAGATTTCGTTCTCTTTCCCGAAAGGGAAAGCCTTCCTTTCGGGAAAGGGAACGAAATCTTGAAATCAGAGAACAAAGTGGAACAGACGCTCTGCAGAGGAGATATGATGGGAAAGAGTGCAATTGAAAAAAACCCAGCAAATCTGCAAGCGCAGCGATTGCAAGCAAATGGACCGAGATGAAATGAGGGCGAGTGAAAAGGAGCAAGACTTGCCAAAAGGACTCCAATTCCAACCCTGAAATCAGGGAAGAAATGCAAATTAAGAGAGAGGAGGAGAAGAAACTGCAGCAATGAAATCTTAAAACAAAAATTACAAAAAAAAAGGAAAAATTTTGAAAGCACGCGAAAACCCAAAAAGTGAATGGGACGACAAGAAGTGCAGGGAGAGGGCCCGGAGCTGGCCCAATGAATCTTCATTGAAATCGCAAGATTTCGTTCCCTTTCCCGAAAGGGAAAGCCTTCCTTTCGGGAAAGGGAACGAAATCTTGAAATCAGAGAACAAAGTGGAACAGACGCTCTGCAGAGGAGATATGATGGGAAAGAGTGCAATTGAAAAAAACCCAGCAAATCTGCAAGCGTAGCGATTGCAAGCAAATGGACCGAGATGAAATGAGGGCCAGTGAAAAGGAGCAAGACTTGCCAAAAGGACTCCAATTCCAACCCTGAAATCAGGGAAGAAATGCAAATTAAGAGAGAGGAGGAGAAGAAACTGCAGCAATGAAATCTTAAAACAAAAATTACAAAAAAAAAGGAAAAATTTTGAAAGCACGCGAAAACCCAAAAAGTGAATGGGACGACAAGAAGTGCAGGGAGAGGGCCCGGAGCTGGCCCAATGAATCTTCATTGAAATCGCAAGATTTCGTTCCCTTTCCCGAAAGGGAAAGCCTTCCTTTCGGGAAAGGGAACGAAATCTTGAAATCAGAGAACAAAGTGGAACAGACGCTCTGCAGAGGAGATATGATGGGAAAGAGTGCAATTGAAAAAAACCCAGCAAATCTGCAAGCGCAGCAATTGCAAGCAAATGGACCGAGATGAAATGAGGGCCAGTGAAAAGGAGCAAGACTTGCCAAAAGGACTCCAATTCCAACCATGAAATCAGGGAAGAAATGCAAATTAAGAGAGAGGAGGAGAAGAAACTGCAGCAATGAAATCTTAAAAGAAAAATTACAAAAAAAAAGGAAAAATTTTGAAAGCACGCGAAAACCCAAAAAGTGAATGGGACGACAAGAAGTGCAGGGAGAGGGCCCGGAGCTGGCCCAATGAATCTTCATTGAAATCGCAAGATTTCGTTCCCTTACCCGAAAGGGAAAGCCTTCTTTTCGGGAAAGGGAACGAAATCTTGAAATCAGAGAACAAAGTGGAACAGACGCTCTGCAGAGGAGATATGATGGGAAAGAGTGCAATTGAAAAAAACCCAGCAAATCTGCAAGCGCAGCGATTGCAAGCAAATGGACCGAGATGAAATGAGGGGCAGTGAAAAGGAGCAGGACTTGCCAAAAGGACTCCAATTCCAACCCTGAAATCAGGGAAGAAATGCAAATCAAGAGAGAGGAGGAGAAGAAACTGCAGCAATGAAATCTTAAAACAAAAATTACAAAAAAAAAGGAAAAATTTTGAAAGCACGCGAAAACCCAAAAAGTGAATGGGACGACAAGAAGTGCAGGGAGAGGGCCCGGAGCTGGCCCAATGAATCTTCATTGAAATCGCAAGATTTCGTTCCCTTTCCCGAAAGGGAAAGCCTTCCTTTCGGGAAAGGGAACGAAATCTTGAAATCAGAGAACAAAGTGGAACAGACGCTCTGCAGAGGAGATATGATGGGAAAGAGTGCAATTGAAAAAAACCCAGCAAATCTGCAAGCGCAGCGATTGCAAGCAAATGGACCGAGATGAAATGAGGGCCAGTGAAAAGGAGCAAGACTTGCCAAAAGGACTCCAATTCCAACCCTGAAATCAGGGAAGAAATGCAAATCAAGAGAGAGGAGGAGAAGAAACTGCAGCAATGAAATCTTAAAACAAAAATTACAAAAAAAAAGGAAAAATTTTGAAAGCACGCGAAAACCCAAAAAGTGAATGGGACGACAAGAAGTGCAGGGAGAGGGCCCGGAGCTGGCCCAATGAATCTTCATTGAAATCGCAAGATTTCGTTCCCTTTCCCGAAAGCGAAAGCCTTCCTTTCGGGAAAGGGAACGAAATCTTGAAATCAGAGAACAAAGTGGAACAGATGCTCTGCAGAGGAGATATGATGGGAAAGAGTGCAATTGAAAAAAAACCCAGCAAATCTGCAAGCGCAGCGATTGCAAGCAAATGGACCGAGATGAAATGAGGGCCAGTGAAAAGGAGCAAGACTTGCCAACAGGACTCCAATTCCAACCCTGAAATCAGGGAAGAAATGCAAATTAAGAGAGAGGAGGAGAAGAAACTGCAGCAATGAAATCTTAAAAGAAAAATTACAAAAAAAAAGGAAAAATTTTGAAAGCACGCGAAAACCCAAAAAGTGAATGGGACGACAAGAAGTGCAGGGAGAGGGCCCGGAGCTGGCCCAATGAATCTTCATTGAAATCGCAAGATTTCGTTCTCTTTCCCGAAAGGGAAAGCCTTCCTTTCGGGAAAGGGAACGAAATCTTGAAATCAGAGAACAAAGTGGAACAGACGCTCTGCAGAGGAGATATGATGGGAAAGAGTGCAATTGAAAAAAACCCAGCAAATCTGCAAGCGCAGCGATTGCAAGCAAATGGACCGAGATGAAGTGAGGGGCAGTGAAAAGGAGCAGGACTTGCCAAAAGGACTCCAATTCCAACCCTGAAATCAGGGAAGAAATGCAAATCAAGAGAGAGGAGGAGAAGAAACTGCAGCAATGAAATCTTAAAAGAAAAATTACAAAAAAAAAGGAAACATTTTAAAAGCACGCGAAAACCCAAAAAGTGAATGGGACGACAAGAAGTGCAGGGAGAGGGCCCGGAGCTGGCCCAATGAATCTTCATTGAAATCGCAAGATTTCGTTCCCTTTCCCGAAAGGGAAAGCCTTCCTTTCGGGAAAGGGAACGAAATCTTGAAATCAGAGAACAAAGTGGAACAGACGCTCTGCAGAGGAGATATGATGGGAAAGAGTGCAATTGAAAAAAACCCAGCAAATCTGCAAGCGCAGCGATTGCAAGCAAATGGACCGAGATGAAATGAGGGCCAGTGAAAAGGAGCAAGACTTGCCAAAAGGACTCCAATTCCAACCCTGAAATCAGGGAAGAAATGCAAATTAAGAGAGAGGAGGAGAAGAAACTGCAGCAATGAAATCTTAAAACAAAAATTACAAAAAAAAAGGAAAAATTTTGAAAGCACGCGAAAACCCAAAAAGTGAATGGGACGACAAGAAGTGCAGGGAGAGGGCCCGGAGCTGGCCCAATGAATCTTCATTGAAATCGCAAGATTTCGTTCCCTTTCCCGAAAGGGAAAGCCTTCCTTTCGGGAAAGGGAACGAAATCTTGAAATCAGAGAACAAAGTGGAACAGACGCTCTGCAGAGGAGATATGATGGGAAAGAGTGCAATTGAAAAAAACCCAGCAAATCTGCAAGCACAGCGATTGCAAGCAAATGGACCGAGATGAAATGAGGGCCAGTGAAAAGGAGCAAGACTTGCCAAAAGGACTCCAATTCCAACCCTGAAATCAGGGAAGAAATGCAAATTAAGAGAGAGGAGGAGAAGAAACTGCAGCAATGAAATCTTAAAACAAAAATTACAAAAAAAAAGGAAAAATTTTGAAAGCACGCGAAAACCCAAAAAGTGAATGGGACGACAAGAAGTGCAGGGAGAGGGCCCGGAGCTGGCCCAATGAATCTTCATTGAAATCGCAAGATTTCGTTCCCTTTCCCGAAAGGGAAAGCCTTCCTTTCGGGAAAGGGAACGAAATCTTGAAATCAGAGAACAAAGTGGAACAGACGCTCTGCGGAGGAGATATGATGGGAAAGAGTGCAATTGAAAAAAACCCAGCAAATCTGCAAGCGCAGCAATTGCAAGCAAATGGACCGAGATGAAATGAGGGCCAGTGAAAAGGAGCAAGACTTGCCAAAAGGACTCCAATTCCAACCATGAAATCAGGGAAGAAATGCAAATTAAGAGAGAGGAGGAGAAGAAACTGCAGCAATGAAATCTTAAAAGAAAAATTACAAAAAAAAAGGAAAAATTTTGAAAGCACGCGAAAACCCAAAAAGTGAATGGGACGACAAGAAGTGCAGGGAGAGGGCCCGGAGCTGGCCCAATGAATCTTCATTGAAATCGCAAGATTTCGTTCCCTTTCCCGAAAGGGAAAGCCTTCTTTTCGGGAAAGGGAACGAAATCTTGAAATCAGAGAACAAAGTGGAACAGACGCTCTGCAGAGGAGATATGATGGGAAAGAGTGCAATTGAAAAAAACCCAGCAAATCTGCAAGCGCAGCGATTGCAAGCAAATGGACCGAGATGAAATGAGGGGCAGTGAAAAGGAGCAGGACTTGCCAAAAGGACTCCAATTCCAACCCTGAAATCAGGGAAGAAATGCAAATCAAGAGAGAGGAGGAGAAGAAACTGCAGCAATGAAATCTTAAAACAAAAATTACAAAAAAAAAGGAAAAATTTTGAAAGCACGCGAAAACCCAAAAAGTGAATGGGACGACAAGAAGTGCAGGGAGAGGGCCCGGAGCTGGCCCAATGAATCTTCATTGAAATCGCAAGATTTCGTTCCCTTTCCCGAAAGGGAAAGCCTTCCTTTCGGGAAAGGGAACGAAATCTTGAAATCAGAGAACAAAGTGGAACAGACGCTCTGCAGAGGAGATATGATGGGAAAGAGTGCAATTGAAAAAAACCCAGCAAATCTGCAAGCGCAGCGATTGCAAGCAAATGGACCGAGATGAAATGAGGGCCAGTGAAAAGGAGCAAGACTTGCCAAAAGGACTCCAATTCCAACCCTGAAATCAGGGAAGAAATGCAAATTAAGAGAGAGGAGGAGAAGAAACTGCAGCAATGAAATCTTAAAAGAAAAATTACAAAAAAAAGGAAAAATTTTGAAAGCACGCGAAAACCCAAAAAGTGAATGGGACGACAAGAAGTGCAGGGAGAGGGCCCGGAGCTGGCCCAATGAATCTTCATTGAAATCGCAAGATTTCGTTCCCTTTCCCGAAAGGGAAAGCCTTCCTTTCGGGAAAGGGAACGAAATCTTGAAATCAGAGAACAAAGTGGAACAGACGCTCTGCAGAGGAGATATGATGGGAAAGAGTGCAATTGAAAAAAACCCAGCAAATCTGCAAGCGCAGCGATTGCAAGCAAATGGACCGAGATGAAATGAGGGCCAGTGAAAAGGAGCAAGACTTGCCAAAAGGACTCCAATTCCAACCATGAAATCAGGGAAGAAATGCAAATTAAGAGAGAGGAGGAGAAGAAACTGCAGCAATGAAATCTTAAAAGAAAAATTACAAAAAAAAAGGAAAAATTTTGAAAGCACGCGAAAACCCAAAAAGTGAATGGGACGACAAGAAGTGCAGGGAGAGGGCCCGGAGCTGGCCCAATGAATCTTCATTGAAATCGCAAGATTTCGTTCCCTTTCCCGAAAGGGAAAGCCTTCCTTTCGGGAAAGGGAACGAAATCTTGAAATCAGAGAACAAAGTGGAACAGACGCTCTGCAGAGGAGATATGATGGGAAAGAGTGCAATTGAAAAAAACCCAGCAAATCTGCAAGCGCAGCGATTGCAAGCAAATGGACCGAGATGAAATGAGGGGCAGTGAAAAGGAGCAGGACTTGCCAAAAGGACTCCAATTCCAACCCTGAAATCAGGGAAGAAATGCAAATCAAGAGAGAGGAGGAGAAGAAACTGCAGCAATGAAATCTTAAAAGAAAAATTACAAAAAAAAAGGAAAAATTTTGAAAGCACGCGAAAACCCAAAAAGTGAATGGGACGACAAGAAGTGCAGGGAGAGGGCCCGGAGCTGGCCCAATGAATCTTCATTGAAATCGCAAGATTTCGTTCTCTTTCCCGAAAGGGAAAGCCTTCCTTTCGGGAAAGGGAACGAAATCTTGAAATCAGAGAACAAAGTGGAACAGACGCTCTGCAGAGGAGATATGATGGGAAAGAGTGCAATTGAAAAAAACCCAGCAAATCTGCAAGCGCAGCGATTGCAAGCAAATGGACCGAGATGAAGTGAGGGGCAGTGAAAAGGAGCAGGACTTGCCAAAAGGACTCCAATTCCAACCCTGAAATCAGGGAAGAAATGCAAATCAAGAGAGAGGAGGAGAAGAAACTGCAGCAATGAAATCTTAAAAGAAAAATTACAAAAAAAAAGGAAACATTTTAAAAGCACGCGAAAACCCAAAAAGTGAATGGGACGACAAGAAGTGCAGGGAGAGGGCCCGGAGCTGGCCCAATGAATCTTCATTGAAATCGCAAGATTTCGTTCCCTTTCCCGAAAGGGAAAGCCTTCCTTTCGGGAAAGGGAACGAAATCTTGAAATCAGAGAACAAAGTGGAACAGACGCTCTGCAGAGGAGATATGATGGGAAAGAGTGCAATTGAAAAAAACCCAGCAAATCTGCAAGCGCAGCGATTGCAAGCAAATGGACCGAGATGAAATGAGGGCCAGTGAAAAGGAGCAAGACTTGCCAAAAGGACTCCAATTCCAACCCTGAAATCAGGGAAGAAATGCAAATTAAGAGAGAGGAGGAGAAGAAACTGCAGCAATGAAATCTTAAAACAAAAATTACAAAAAAAAAGGAAAAATTTTGAAAGCACGCGAAAACCCAAAAAGTGAATGGGACGACAAGAAGTGCAGGGAGAGGGCCCGGAGCTGGCCCAATGAATCTTCATTGAAATCGCAAGATTTCGTTCCCTTTCCCGAAAGGGAAAGCCTTCCTTTCGGGAAAGGGAACGAAATCTTGAAATCAGAGAACAAAGTGGAACAGACGCTCTGCAGAGGAGATATGATGGGAAAGAGTGCAATTGAAAAAAACCCAGCAAATCTGCAAGCGCAGCGATTGCAAGCAAATGGACCGAGATGAAATGAGGGCCAGTGAAAAGGAGCAAGACTTGCCAAAAGGACTCCAATTCCAACCCTGAAATCAGGGAAGAAATGCAAATTAAGAGAGAGGAGGAGAAGAAACTGCAGCAATGAAATCTTAAAACAAAAATTACAAAAAAAAAGGAAAAATTTTGAAAGCACGCGAAAACCCAAAAAGTGAATGGGACGACAAGAAGTGCAGGGAGAGGGCCCGGAGCTGGCCCAATGAATCTTCATTGAAATCGCAAGATTTCGTTCCCTTTCCCAAAAGGGAAAGCCTTCCTTTCGGGAAAGGGAACGAAATCTTGAAATCAGAGAACAAAGTGGAACAGACGCTCTGCAGAGGAGATATGATGGGAAAGAGTGCAATTGAAAAAAACCCAGCAAATCTGCAAGCGCAGCAATTGCAAGCAAATGGACCGAGATGAAATGAGGGCCAGTGAAAAGGAGCAAGACTTGCCAAAAGGACTCCAATTCCAACCATGAAATCAGGGAAGAAATGCAAATTAAGAGAGAGGAGGAGAAGAAACTGCAGCAATGAAATCTTAAAAGAAAAATTACAAAAAAAAAGGAAAAATTTTGAAAGCACGCGAAAACCCAAAAAGTGAATGGGACGACAAGAAGTGCAGGGAGAGGGCCCGGAGCTGGCCCAATGAATCTTCATTGAAATCGCAAGATTTCGTTCCCTTTCCCGAAAGGGAAAGCCTTCTTTTCGGGAAAGGGAACGAAATCTTGAAATCAGAGAACAAAGTGGAACAGACGCTCTGCAGAGGAGATATGATGGGAAAGAGTGCAATTGAAAAAAACCCAGCAAATCTGCAAGCGCAGCGATTGCAAGCAAATGGACCGAGATGAAATGAGGGGCAGTGAAAAGGAGCAGGACTTGCCAAAAGGACTCCAATTCCAACCCTGAAATCAGGGAAGAAATGCAAATCAAGAGAGAGGAGGAGAAGAAACTGCAGCAATGAAATCTTAAAACAAAAATTACAAAAAAAAAAGGAAAAATTTTGAAAGCACGCGAAAACCCAAAAAGTGAATGGGACGACAAGAAGTGCAGGGAGAGGGCCCGGAGCTGGCCCAATGAATCTTCATTGAAATCGCAAGATTTCGTTCCCTTTCCCGAAAGGGAAAGCCTTCCTTTCGGGAAAGGGAACGAAATCTTGAAATCAGAGAACAAAGTGGAACAGACGCTCTGCAGAGGAGATATGATGGGAAAGAGTGCAATTGAAAAAAACCCAGCAAATCTGCAAGCGCAGCGATTGCAAGCAAATGGACCGAGATGAAATGAGGGCCAGTGAAAAGGAGCAAGACTTGCCAAAAGGACTCCAATTCCAACCCTGAAATCAGGGAAGAAATGCAAATTAAGAGAGAGGAGGAGAAGAAACTGCAGCAATGAAATCTTAAAAGAAAAATTACAAAAAAAAGGAAAAATTTTGAAAGCACGCGAAAACCCAAAAAGTGAATGGGACGACAAGAAGTGCAGGGAGAGGGCCCGGAGCTGGCCCAATGAATCTTCATTGAAATCGCAAGATTTCGTTCCCTTTCCCGAAAGGGAAAGCCTTCCTTTCGGGAAAGGGAACGAAATCTTGAAATCAGAGAACAAAGTGGAACAGACGCTCTGCGGAGGAGATATGATGGGAAAGAGTGCAATTGAAAAAAACCCAGCAAATCTGCAAGCGCAGCGATTGCAAGCAAATGGACCGAGATGAAATGAGGGCCAGTGAAAAGGAGCAAGACTTGCCAAAAGGACTCCAATTCCAACCATGAAATCAGGGAAGAAATGCAAATTAAGAGAGAGGAGGAGAAGAAACTGCAGCAATGAAATCTTAAAAGAAAAATTACAAAAAAAAAGGAAAAATTTTGAAAGCACGCGAAAACCCAAAAAGTGAATGGGACGACAAGAAGTGCAGGGAGAGGGCCCGGAGCTGGCCCAATGAATCTTCATTGAAATCGCAAGATTTCGTTCCCTTTCCCGAAAGGGAAAGCCTTCCTTTCGGGAAAGGGAACGAAATCTTGAAATCAGAGAACAAAGTGGAACAGACGCTCTGCAGAGGAGATATGATGGGAAAGAGTGCAATTGAAAAAAACCCAGCAAATCTGCAAGCGCAGCGATTGCAAGCAAATGGACCGAGATGAAGTGAGGGCAAGTGAAAAGGAGCAAGACTTGCCAAAAAGACTCCAATTCCAACCCTGAAATCAGGGAAGAAATGCAAATTAAGAGAGAGGAGGAGAAGAAACTGCAGCAATGAAATCTTAAAAGAAAAATTACAAAAAAAAAGGAAAAATTTTGAAAGCACGCGAAAACCCAAAAAGTGAATGGGACGACAAGAAGTGCAGGGAGAGGGCCCGGAGCTGGCCCAATGAATCTTCATTGAAATCGCAAGATTTCGTTCCCTTTCCCGAAAGGGAAAGCCTTCCTTTCGGGAAAGGGAACGAAATCTTGAAATCAGAGAACAAAGTGGAACAGACGCTCTGCAGAGGAGATATGATGGGAAAGAGTGCAATTGAAAAAAACCCAGCAAATCTGCAAACGCAGCGATTGCAAGCAAATGGACCGAGATGAAATGAGGGCCAGTGAAAAGGAGCAAGACTTGCCAAAAGGACTCCAATTCCAACCCTGAAATCAGGGAAGAAATGCAAATTAAGAGAGAGGAGGAGAAGAAACTGCAGCAATGAAATCTTAAAAGAAAAATTACAAAAAAAAAGGAAAAATTTTGAAAGCACGCGAAAACCCAAAAAGTGAATGGGACGACAAGAAGTGCAGGGAGAGGGCCCGGAGCTGGCCCAATGAATCTTCATTGAAATCGCAAGATTTCGTTCCCTTTCCCAAAAGGGAAAGCCTTCCTTTCGGGAAAGGGAACGAAATCTTGAAATCAGAGAACAAAGTGGAACAGACGCTCTGCAGAGGAGATATGATGGGAAAGAGTGCAATTGAAAAAAACCCAGCAAATCTGCAAGCGCAGCGATTGCAAGCAAATGGACCGAGATGAAGTGAGGGGCAGTGAAAAGGAGCAGGACTTGCCAAAAGGACTCCAATTCCAACCCTGAAATCAGGGAAGAAATGCAAATCAAGAGAGAGGAGGAGAAGAAACTGCAGCAATGAAATCTTAAAAGAAAAATTACAAAAAAAAAGGAAACATTTTAAAAGCACGCGAAAACCCAAAAAGTGAATGGGACGACAAGAAGTGCAGGGAGAGGGCCCGGAGCTGGCCCAATGAATCTTCATTGAAATCGCAAGATTTCGTTCCCTTTCCCGAAAGGGAAAGCCTTCCTTTCGGGAAAGGGAACGAAATCTTGAAATCAGAGAACAAAGTGGAACAGACGCTCTGCAGAGGAGATATGATGGGAAAGAGTGCAATTGAAAAAAACCCAGCAAATCTGCAAGCGCAGCGATTGCAAGCAAATGGACCGAGATGAAATGAGGGCCAGTGAAAAGGAGCAAGACTTGCCAAAAGGACTCCAATTCCAACCCTGAAATCAGGGAAGAAATGCAAATTAAGAGAGAGGAGGAGAAGAAACTGCAGCAATGAAATCTTAAAACAAAAATTACAAAAAAAAAGGAAAAATTTTGAAAGCACGCGAAAACCCAAAAAGTGAATGGGACGACAAGAAGTGCAGGGAGAGGGCCCGGAGCTGGCCCAATGAATCTTCATTGAAATCGCAAGATTTCGTTCCCTTTCCCGAAAGGGAAAGCCTTCCTTTCGGGAAAGGGAACGAAATCTTGAAATCAGAGAACAAAGTGGAACAGACGCTCTGCAGAGGAGATATGATGGGAAAGAGTGCAATTGAAAAAAACCCAGCAAATCTGCAAGCACAGCGATTGCAAGCAAATGGACCGAGATGAAATGAGGGCCAGTGAAAAGGAGCAAGACTTGCCAAAAGGACTCCAATTCCAACCCTGAAATCAGGGAAGAAATGCAAATTAAGAGAGAGGAGGAGAAGAAACTGCAGCAATGAAATCTTAAAACAAAAATTACAAAAAAAAAGGAAAAATTTTGAAAGCACGCGAAAACCCAAAAAGTGAATGGGACGACAAGAAGTGCAGGGAGAGGGCCCGGAGCTGGCCCAATGAATCTTCATTGAAATCGCAAGATTTCGTTCCCTTTCCCGAAAGGGAAAGCCTTCCTTTCGGGAAAGGGAACGAAATCTTGAAATCAGAGAACAAAGTGGAACAGACGCTCTGCGGAGGAGATATGATGGGAAAGAGTGCAATTGAAAAAAACCCAGCAAATCTGCAAGCGCAGCAATTGCAAGCAAATGGACCGAGATGAAATGAGGGCCAGTGAAAAGGAGCAAGACTTGCCAAAAGGACTCCAATTCCAACCATGAAATCAGGGAAGAAATGCAAATTAAGAGAGAGGAGGAGAAGAAACTGCAGCAATGAAATCTTAAAAGAAAAATTACAAAAAAAAAGGAAAAATTTTGAAAGCACGCGAAAACCCAAAAAGTGAATGGGACGACAAGAAGTGCAGGGAGAGGGCCCGGAGCTGGCCCAATGAATCTTCATTGAAATCGCAAGATTTCGTTCCCTTTCCCGAAAGGGAAAGCCTTCTTTTCGGGAAAGGGAACGAAATCTTGAAATCAGAGAACAAAGTGGAACAGACGCTCTGCAGAGGAGATATGATGGGAAAGAGTGCAATTGAAAAAAACCCAGCAAATCTGCAAGCGCAGCGATTGCAAGCAAATGGACCGAGATGAAATGAGGGGCAGTGAAAAGGAGCAGGACTTGCCAAAAGGACTCCAATTCCAACCCTGAAATCAGGGAAGAAATGCAAATCAAGAGAGAGGAGGAGAAGAAACTGCAGCAATGAAATCTTAAAACAAAAATTACAAAAAAAAAGGAAAAATTTTGAAAGCACGCGAAAACCCAAAAAGTGAATGGGACGACAAGAAGTGCAGGGAGAGGGCCCGGAGCTGGCCCAATGAATCTTCATTGAAATCGCAAGATTTCGTTCCCTTTCCCGAAAGGGAAAGCCTTCCTTTCGGGAAAGGGAACGAAATCTTGAAATCAGAGAACAAAGTGGAACAGACGCTCTGCAGAGGAGATATGATGGGAAAGAGTGCAATTGAAAAAAACCCAGCAAATCTGCAAGCGCAGCGATTGCAAGCAAATGGACCGAGATGAAATGAGGGCCAGTGAAAAGGAGCAAGACTTGCCAAAAGGACTCCAATTCCAACCCTGAAATCAGGGAAGAAATGCAAATTAAGAGAGAGGAGGAGAAGAAACTGCAGCAATGAAATCTTAAAAGAAAAATTACAAAAAAAAGGAAAAATTTTGAAAGCACGCGAAAACCCAAAAAGTGAATGGGACGACAAGAAGTGCAGGGAGAGGGCCCGGAGCTGGCCCAATGAATCTTCATTGAAATCGCAAGATTTCGTTCCCTTTCCCGAAAGGGAAAGCCTTCCTTTCGGGAAAGGGAACGAAATCTTGAAATCAGAGAACAAAGTGGAACAGACGCTCTGCAGAGGAGATATGATGGGAAAGAGTGCAATTGAAAAAAACCCAGCAAATCTGCAAGCGCAGCGATTGCAAGCAAATGGACCGAGATGAAATGAGGGCCAGTGAAAAGGAGCAAGACTTGCCAAAAGGACTCCAATTCCAACCATGAAATCAGGGAAGAAATGCAAATTAAGAGAGAGGAGGAGAAGAAACTGCAGCAATGAAATCTTAAAAGAAAAATTACAAAAAAAAAGGAAAAATTTTGAAAGCACGCGAAAACCCAAAAAGTGAATGGGACGACAAGAAGTGCAGGGAGAGGGCCCGGAGCTGGCCCAATGAATCTTCATTGAAATCGCAAGATTTCGTTCCCTTTCCCGAAAGGGAAAGCCTTCCTTTCGGGAAAGGGAACGAAATCTTGAAATCAGAGAACAAAGTGGAACAGACGCTCTGCAGAGGAGATATGATGGGAAAGAGTGCAATTGAAAAAAACCCAGCAAATCTGCAAGCGCAGCGATTGCAAGCAAATGGACCGAGATGAAATGAGGGGCAGTGAAAAGGAGCAGGACTTGCCAAAAGGACTCCAATTCCAACCCTGAAATCAGGGAAGAAATGCAAATCAAGAGAGAGGAGGAGAAGAAACTGCAGCAATGAAATCTTAAAAGAAAAATTACAAAAAAAAAGGAAAAATTTTGAAAGCACGCGAAAACCCAAAAAGTGAATGGGACGACAAGAAGTGCAGGGAGAGGGCCCGGAGCTGGCCCAATGAATCTTCATTGAAATCGCAAGATTTCGTTCCCTTTCCCGAAAGGGAAAGCCTTCCTTTCGGGAAAGGGAACGAAATCTTGAAATCAGAGAACAAAGTGGAACAGACGCTCTGCAGAGGAGATATGATGGGAAAGAGTGCAATTGAAAAAAACCCAGCAAATCTGCAAGCGCAGCGATTGCAAGCAAATGGACCGAGATGAAATGAGGGCCAGTGAAAAGGAGCAAGACTTGCCAAAAGGACTCCAATTCCAACCCTGAAATCAGGGAAGAAATGCAAATTAAGAGAGAGGAGGAGAAGAAACTGCAGCAATGAAATCTTAAAAGAAAAATTACAAAAAAAAAGGAAAAATTTTGAAAGCACGCGAAAACCCAAAAAGTGAATGGGACGACAAGAAGTGCAGGGAGAGGGCCCGGAGCTGGCCCAATGAATCTTCATTGAAATCGCAAGATTTCGTTCCCTTTCCCGAAAGGGAAAGCCTTCCTTTCGGGAAAGGGAACGAAATCTTGAAATCAGAGAACAAAGTGGAACAGACGCTCTGCAGAGGAGATATGATGGGAAAGAGTGCAATTGAAAAAAACCCAGCAAATCTGCTAGCGCAGCGATTGCAAGCAAATGGACCGAGATGAAATGAGGGCCAGTGAAAAGGAGCAAGACTTGCCAAAAGGACTCCAATTCCAACCCTGAAATCAGGGAAGAAATGCAAATTAAGAGAGAGGAGGAGAAGAAACTGCAGCAATGAAACCTTAAAACAAAAATTACAAAAAAAAAGGAAAAATTTTGAAAGCACGCGAAAACCCAAAAAGTGAATGGGACGACAAGAAGTGCAGGGAGAGGGCCCGGAGCTGGCCCAATGAATCTTCATTGAAATCGCAAGATTTCGTTCCCTTTCCCGAAAGGGAAAGCCTTCCTTTCGGGAAAGGGAACGAAATCTTGAAATCAGAGAACAAAGTGGAACAGACGCTCTGCAGAGGAGATATGATGGGAAAGAGTGCAATTGAAAAAAACCCAGCAAATCTGCAAGCGCAGCGATTGCAAGCAAATGGACCGAGATGAAGTGAGGGCAAGTGAAAAGGAGCAAGACTTGCCAAAAAGACTCCAATTCCAACCCTGAAATCAGGGAAGAAATGCAAATTAAGAGAGAGGAGGAGAAGAAACTGCAGCAATGAAATCTTAAAAGAAAAATTACAAAAAAAAAGGAAAAATTTTGAAAGCACACGAAAACCCAAAAAGTGAATGGGACGACAAGAAGTGCAGGGAGAGGGCCCGGAGCTGGCCCAATGAATCTTCATTGAAATCGCAAGATTTCGTTCCCTTTCCCGAAAGGGAAAGCCTTCCTTTCGGGAAAGGGAACGAAATCTTGAAATCAGAGAACAAAGTGGAACAGACGCTCTGCAGAGGAGATAGGATGGGAAAGAGTGCAATTGAAAAAAACCCAGCAAATCTGCAAGCGCAGCGATTGCAAGCAAATGGACCGAGATGAAATGAGGGCCAGTGAAAAGGAGCAAGACTTGCCAAAAGGACTCCAATTCCAGCCCTGAAATCAGGGAAGAAATGCAAATTAAGAGAGAGGAGGAGAAGAAACTGCAGCAATGAAATCTTAAAAGAAAAATTACAAAAAAAAAGGAAAAATTTTGAAAGCACGCGAAAACCCAAAAAGTGAATGGGACGACAAGAAGTGCAGGGAGAGGGCCCGGAGCTGGCCCAATGAATCTTCATTGAAATCGCAAGATTTCGTTCCCTTTCCCGAAAGGGAAAGCCTTCCTTTCGGGAAAGGGAACGAAATCTTGAAATCAGAGAACAAAGTGGAACAGACGCTCTGCAGAGGAGATATGATGGGAAAGAGTGCAATTGAAAAAAACCCAGCAAATCTGCAAGCGCAGCGATTGCAAGCAAATGGACCGAGATGAAATGAGGGCCAGTGAAAAGGAGCAAGACTTGCCAAAAGGACTCCAATTCCAACCCTGAAATCAGGGAAGAAATGCAAATCAAGAGAGAGGAGGAGAAGAAACTGCAGCAATGAAATCTTAAAAGAAAAATTACAAAAAAAAAGGAAAAATTTTGAAAGCACGCGAAAACCCAAAAAGTGAATGGGACGACAAGAAGTGCAGGGAGAGGGCCCGGAGCTGGCCCAATGAATCTTCATTGAAATCGCAAGATTTCGTTCCCTTTCCCGAAAGCGAAAGCCTTCCTTTCGGGAAAGGGAACGAAATCTTGAAATCAGAGAACAAAGTGGAACAGATGCTCTGCAGAGGAGATATGATGGGAAAGAGTGCAATTGAAAAAAAACCCAGCAAATCTGCAAGCGCAGCGATTGCAAGCAAATGGACCGAGATGAAATGAGGGCCAGTGAAAAGGAGCAAGACTTGCCAACAGGACTCCAATTCCAACCCTGAAATCAGGGAAGAAATGCAAATTAAGAGAGAGGAGGAGAAGAAACTGCAGCAATGAAATCTTAAAAGAAAAATTACAAAAAAAAAGGAAAAATTTTGAAAGCACGCGAAAACCCAAAAAGTGAATGGGACGACAAGAAGTGCAGGGAGAGGGCCCGGAGCTGGCCCAATGAATCTTCATTGAAATCGCAAGATTTCGTTCTCTTTCCCGAAAGGGAAAGCCTTCCTTTCGGGAAAGGGAACGAAATCTTGAAATCAGAGAACAAAGTGGAACAGACGCTCTGCAGAGGAGATATGATGGGAAAGAGTGCAATTGAAAAAAACCCAGCAAATCTGCAAGCGCAGCGATTGCAAGCAAATGGACCGAGATGAAATGAGGGCCAGTGAAAAGGAGCAAGACTTGCCAAAAGGACTCCAATTCCAACCCTGAAATCAGGGAAGAAATGCAAATTAAGAGAGAGGAGGAGAAGAAACTGCAGCAATGAAATCTTAAAAGAAAAATTACAAAAAAAAAGGAAAAATTTTGAAAGCACGCGAAAACCCAAAAAGTGAATGGGACGACAAGAAGTGCAGGGAGAGGGCCCGGAGCTGGCCCAATGAATCTTCATTGAAATCGCAAGATTTCGTTCCCTTTCCCGAAAGGGAAAGCCTTCCTTTCGGGAAAGGGAACGAAATCTTGAAATCAGAGAACAAAGTGGAACAGACGCTCTGCAGAGGAGATATGATGGGAAAGAGTGCAATTGAAAAAAACCCAGCAAATCTGCAAGCGCAGCGATTGCAAGCAAATGGACCGAGATGAAATGAGGGCCAGTGAAAAGGAGCAAGACTTGCCAAAAGGACTCCAATTCCAACCCTGAAATCAGGGAAGAAATGCAAATTAAGAGAGAGGAGGAGAAGAAACTGCAGCAATGAAATCTTAAAACAAAAATTACAAAAAAAAAGGAAAAATTTTGAAAGCACGCGAAAACCCAAAAAGTGAATGGGACGACAAGAAGTGCAGGGAGAGGGCCCGGAGCTGGCCCAATGAATCTTCATTGAAATCGCAAGATTTCGTTCCCTTTCCCGAAAGGGAAAGCCTTCCTTTCGGGAAAGGGAACGAAATCTTGAAATCAGAGAACAAAGTGGAACAGACGCTCTGCGGAGGAGATATGATGGGAAAGAGTGCAATTGAAAAAAACCCAGCAAATCTGCAAGCGCAGCAATTGCAAGCAAATGGACCGAGATGAAATGAGGGCCAGTGAAAAGGAGCAAGACTTGCCAAAAGGACTCCAATTCCAACCATGAAATCAGGGAAGAAATGCAAATTAAGAGAGAGGAGGAGAAGAAACTGCAGCAATGAAATCTTAAAAGAAAAATTACAAAAAAAAAGGAAAAATTTTGAAAGCACGCGAAAACCCAAAAAGTGAATGGGACGACAAGAAGTGCAGGGAGAGGGCCCGGAGCTGGCCCAATGAATCTTCATTGAAATCGCAAGATTTCGTTCCCTTTCCCGAAAGGGAAAGCCTTCTTTTCGGGAAAGGGAACGAAATCTTGAAATCAGAGAACAAAGTGGAACAGACGCTCTGCAGAGGAGATATGATGGGAAAGAGTGCAATTGAAAAAAACCCAGCAAATCTGCAAGCGCAGCGATTGCAAGCAAATGGACCGAGATGAAATGAGGGGCAGTGAAAAGGAGCAGGACTTGCCAAAAGGACTCCAATTCCAACCCTGAAATCAGGGAAGAAATGCAAATCAAGAGAGAGGAGGAGAAGAAACTGCAGCAATGAAATCTTAAAACAAAAATTACAAAAAAAAAGGAAAAATTTTGAAAGCACGCGAAAACCCAAAAAGTGAATGGGACGACAAGAAGTGCAGGGAGAGGGCCCGGAGCTGGCCCAATGAATCTTCATTGAAATCGCAAGATTTCGTTCCCTTTCCCGAAAGGGAAAGCCTTCCTTTCGGGAAAGGGAACGAAATCTTGAAATCAGAGAACAAAGTGGAACAGACGCTCTGCGGAGGAGATATGATGGGAAAGAGTGCAATTGAAAAAAACCCAGCAAATCTGCAAGCGCAGCGATTGCAATCAAATGGACCGAGATGAAATGAGGGCCAGTGAAAAGGAGCAAGACTTGCCAAAAGGACTCCAATTCCAACCATGAAATCAGGGAAGAAATGCAAATTAAGAGAGAGGAGGAGAAGAAACTGCAGCAATGAAATCTTAAAAGAAAAATTACAAAAAAAAAGGAAAAATTTTGAAAGCACGCGAAAACCCAAAAAGTGAATGGGACGACAAGAAGTGCAGGGAGAGGGCCCGGAGCTGGCCCAATGAATCTTCATTGAAATCGCAAGATTTCGTTCCCTTTCCCGATAGGGAAAGCCTTCCTTTCGGGAAAGGGAACGAAATCTTGAAATCAGAGAACAAAGTGGAACAGACGCTCTGCAGAGGAGATATGATGGGAAAGAGTGCAATTGAAAAAAACCCAGCAAATCTGCAAGCGCAGCGATTGCAAGCAAATGGACCGAGATGAAATGAGGGGCAGTGAAAAGGAGCAGGACTTGCCAAAAGGACTCCAATTCCAACCCTGAAATCAGGGAAGAAATGCAAATCAAGAGAGAGGAGGAGAAGAAACTGCAGCAATGAAATCTTAAAAGAAAAATTACAAAAAAAAAGGAAAAATTTTGAAAGCACGCGAAAACCCAAAAAGTGAATGGGACGACAAGAAGTGCAGGGAGAGGGCCCGGAGCTGGCCCAATGAATCTTCATTGAAATCGCAAGATTTCGTTCCCTTTCCCGAAAGGGAAAGCCTTCCTTTCGGGAAAGGGAACGAAATCTTGAAATCAGAGAACAAAGTGGAACAGACGCTCTGCAGAGGAGATATGATGGGAAAGAGTGCAATTGAAAAAAACCCAGCAAATCTGCAAGCGCAGCGATTGCAAGCAAATGGACCGAGATGAAATGAGGGCCAGTGAAAAGGAGCAAGACTTGCCAAAAGGACTCCAATTCCAACCCTGAAATCAGGGAAGAAATGCAAATTAAGAGAGAGGAGGAGAAGAAACTGCAGCAATGAAATCTTAAAAGAAAAATTACAAAAAAAAAGGAAAAATTTTGAAAGCACGCGAAAACCCAAAAAGTGAATGGGACGACAAGAAGTGCAGGGAGAGGGCCCGGAGCTGGCCCAATGAATCTTCATTGAAATCGCAAGATTTCGTTCCCTTTCCCGAAAGGGAAAGCCTTCCTTTCGGGAAAGGGAACGAAATCTTGAAATCAGAGAACAAAGTGGAACAGACGCTCTGCAGAGGAGATATGATGGGAAAGAGTGCAATTGAAAAAAACCCAGCAAATCTGCTAGCGCAGCGATTGCAAGCAAATGGACCGAGATGAAATGAGGGCCAGTGAAAAGGAGCAAGACTTGCCAAAAGGACTCCAATTCCAACCCTGAAATCAGGGAAGAAATGCAAATCAAGAGAGAGGAGGAGAAGAAACTGCAGCAATGAAATCTTAAAAAAAAAATTACAAAAAAAAGGAAAAATTTTGAAAGCACGCGAAAACCCAAAAAGTGAATGGGACGACAAGAAGTGCAGGGAGAGGGCCCGGAGCTGGCCCACTGAATCTTCATTGAAATCGCAAGATTTCGTTCCCTTTCCCGAAAGGGAAAGCCTTCCTTTCGGGAAAGGGAACGAAATCTTGAAATCAGAGAACAAAGTGGAACAGACGCTCTGCAGAGGAGATATGATGGGAAAGAGTGCAATTGAAAAAAACCCAGCAAATCTGCAAGCGCAGCGATTGCAAGCAAATGGACCGAGATGAAATGAGGGCCAGTGAAAAGGAGCAAGACTTGCCAAAAGGACTCCAATTCCAACCCTGAAATCAGGGAAGAAATGCAAATTAAGAGAGAGGAGGAGAAGAAACTGCAGCAATGAAACCTTAAAACAAAAATTTTAAAAAAAAAGGAAAAATTTTGAAAGCACGCGAAAACCCAAAAAGTGAATGGGACGACAAGAAGTGCAGGGAGAGGGCCCGGAGCTGGCCCAATGAATCTTCATTGAAATCGCAAGATTTCGTTCCCTTTCCCGAAAGGGAAAGCCTTCCTTTCGGGAAAGGGAACGAAATCTTGAAATCAGAGAACAAAGTGGAACAGACGCTCTGCAGAGGAGATATGATGGGAAAGAGTGCAATTGAAAAAAACCCAGCAAATCTGCAAGCGCAGCGATTGCAAGCAAATGGACCGAGATGAAATGAGGGCCAGTGAAAAGGAGCAAGACTTGCCAAAAGGACTCCAATTCCAACCCTGAAATCAGGGAAGAAATGCAAATTAAGAGAGAGGAGGAGAAGAAACTGCAGCAATGAAACCTTAAAACAAAAATTACAAAAAAAAAGGAAAAATTTTGAAAGCACGCGAAAACCCAAAAAGTGAATGGGACGACAAGAAGTGCAGGGAGAGGGCCCGGAGCTGGCCCAATGAATCTTCATTGAAATCGCAAGATTTCGTTCCCTTTCCCGAAAGGGAAAGCCTTCCTTTCGGGAAAGGGAACGAAATCTTGAAATCAGAGAACAAAGTGGAACAGACGCTCTGCAGAGGAGATATGATGGGAAAGAGTGCAATTGAAAAAAACCCAGCAAATCTGCAAGCGCAGCGATTGCAAGCAAATGGACCGAGATGAAATGAGGGCCAGTGAAAAGGAGCAAGACTTGCCAAAAGGACTCCAATTCCAACCCTGAAATCAGGGAAGAAATGCAAATTAAGAGAGAGGAGGAGAAGAAACTGCAGCAATGAAACCTTAAAACAAAAATTACAAAAAAAAAGGAAAAATTTTGAAAGCACGCGAAAACCCAAAAAGTGAATGGGACGACAAGAAGTGCAGGGAGAGGGCCCGGAGCTGGCCCAATGAATCTTCATTGAAATCGCAAGATTTCGTTCCCTTTCCCGAAAGGGAAAGCCTTCCTTTCGGGAAAGGGAACGAAATCTTGAAATCAGAGAACAAAGTGGAACAGACGCTCTGCAGAGGAGATATGATGGGAAAGAGTGCAATTGAAAAAAACCCAGCAAATCTGCAAGCGCAGCAATTGCAAGCAAATGGACCGAGATGAAATGAGGGCCAGTGAAAAGGAGCAAGACTTGCCAAAAGGACTCCAATTCCAACCCTGAAATCAGGGAAGAAATGCAAATCAAGAGAGAGGAGGAGAAGAAACTGCAGCAATGAAATCTTAAAACAAAAATTAAAAAAAAAAAAAGGAAAAATTTTGAAAGCACGCGAAAACCCAAAAAGTGAATGGGACGACAAGAAGTGCAGGGAGAGGGCCCGGAGCTGGCCCAATGAATCTTCATTGAAATCGCAAGATTTCGTTCCCTTTCCCGAAAGGGAAAGCCTTCCTTTCGGGAAAGGGAACGAAATCTTGAAATCAGAGAACAAAGCGGAACAGACGCTCTGCAGAGGAGATATGATGGGAAAGAGTGCAATTGAAAAAAACCCAGCAAATCTGCAAGCGCAGCGATTGCAAGCAAATGGACCGAGATGAAATGAGCGCCAGTGAAAAGGAGCAAG
Organism: Chamaea fasciata; assembly: GCF_029207755.1. Taxonomy (NCBI): domain Eukaryota; kingdom Metazoa; phylum Chordata; class Aves; order Passeriformes; family Sylviidae; genus Chamaea; species Chamaea fasciata. Next base: position 63,385 of record NW_027094361.1, read on the forward strand.
ACTTGCCAAAAGGACTCCAATTCCAACCCTGAAATCAGGGAAGAAATGCAAATTAAGAGAGAGGAGGAGAAGAAACTGCAGCAATGAAACCTTAAAACAAAAATTACAAAAAAAAAGGAAAAATTTTGAAAGCACGCGAAAACCCAAAAAGTGAATGGGACGACAAGAAGTGCAGGGAGAGGGCCCGGAGCTGGCCCAATGAATCTTCATTGAAATCGCAAGATTTCGTTCCCTTTCCCGAAAGGGAAAGCCTTCCTTTCGGGAAAGGGAACGAAATCTTGAAATCAGAGAACAAAGTGGAACAGACGCTCTGCAGAGGAGATATGATGGGAAAGAGTGCAATTGAAAAAAACCCAGCAAATCTGCAAGCGCAGCGATTGCAAGCAAATGGACCGAGATGAAATGAGGGCCAGTGAAAAGGAGCAAGACTTGCCAACAGGACTCCAAGTCCAACCCTGAAATCAGGGAAGAAATGCAAAGCAAGAGAGAGGAGGAGAAGAAACTGCAGCAATGAAATCTTAAAAGAAAAATTACAAAAAAAAAAGGAAAAATTTTGAAAGCACGCGAAAACCCAAAAAGTGAATGGGACGACAAGAAGTGCAGGGAGAGGGCCCGGAGCTGGCCCAATGAATCTTCATTGAAATCGCAAGATTTCGTTCCCTTTCCCGAAAGGGAAAGCCTTCCTTTCGGGAAAGGGAACGAAATCTTGAAATCAGAGAACAAAGTGGAACAGACGCTCTGCAGAGGAGATATGATGGGAAAGAGTGCAATTGAAAAAAACCCAGCAAATCTGCTAGCGCAGCGATTGCAAGCAAATGGACCGAGATGAAATGAGGGCCAGTGAAAAGGAGCAAGACTTGCCAAAAGGACTCCAATTCCAACCCTGAAATCAGGGAAGAAATGCAAATTAAGAGAGAGGAGGAGAAGAAACTGCAGCAATGAAATCTTAAAAGAAAAATTACAAAAAAAAGGAAAAATTTTGAAAGCACGCGAAAACCCAAAAAGTGAATGGGACGACAAGAAGTGCAGGGAGAGGGCCCGGAGCTGGCCCAATGAATCTTCATTGAAATCGCAAGATTTCGTTCCCTTTCCCGAAAGGGAAAGCCTTCCTTTCGGGAAAGGGAACGAAATCTTGAAATCAGAGAACAAAGTGGAACAGACACTCTGCAGAGGAGATATGATGGGAAAGAGTGCAATTGAAAAAAACCCAGCAAATCTGCAAGCGCAGCGATTGCAAGCAAATGGACCGAGATGAAATGAGGGCCAGTGAAAAGGAGCAAGACTTGCCAAAAGGACTCCAATTCCAACCCTGAAATCAGGGAAGAAATGCAAATTAAGAGAGAGGAGGAGAAGAAACTGCAGCAATGAAATCTTAAAAGAAAAATTACAAAAACAAAGGAAAAATTTTGAAAGCACGCGAAAACCCAAAAAGTGAATGGGACGACAAGAAGTGCAGGGAGAGGGCCCGGAGCTGGCCCAATGAATCTTCATTGAAATCGCAAGATTTCGTTCCCTTTCCCGAAAGGGAAAGCCTTCCTTTCGGGAAAGGGAACGAAATCTTGAAATCAGAGAACAAAGTGGAACAGACGCTCTGCAGAGGAGATATGATGGGAAAGAGTGCAATTGAAAAAAACCCAGCAAATCTGCAAGCGCAGCGATTGCAAGCAAATGGACCGAGATGAAATGAGGGCCAGTGAAAAGGAGCAAGACTTGCCAAAAGGACTCCAATTCCAACCCTGAAATCAGGGAAGAAATGCAAATCAAGAGAGAGGAGGAGAAGAAACTGCAGCAATGAAATCTTAAAAGAAAAATTACAAAAAAAAAGGAAAAATTTTGAAAGCACGCGAAAACCCAAAAAGTGAATGGGACGACAAGAAGTGCAGGGAGAGGGCCCGGAGCTGGCCCAATGAATCTTCATTGAAATCGCAAGATTTCGTTCCCTTTCCCGAAAGGGAAAGCCTTCCTTTCGGGAAAGGGAACGAAATCTTGAAATCAGAGAACAAAGTGGAACAGACGCTCTGCAGAGGAGATATGATGGGAAAGAGTGCAATTGAAAAAAACCCAGCAAATCTGCAAGCGCAGCAATTGCAAGCCAATGGACCGAGATGAAATGAGGGGCAGTGAAAAGGAGCAGGACTTGCCAAAAGGACTCCAATTCCAACCCTGAAATCAGGGAAGAAATGCAAATCAAGAGAGAGGAGGAGAAGAAACTGCAGCAATGAAATCTTAAAAGAAAAATTACAAAAAAAAAGGAAAAATTTTGAAAGCACGCGAAAACCCAAAAAGTGAATGGGACGACAAGAAGTGCAGGGAGAGGGCCCGGAGCTGGCCCAATGAATCTTCATTGAAATCGCAAGATTTCGTTCCCTTTCCCGAAAGGGAAAGCCTTCCTTTCGGGAAAGGGAACGAAATCTTGAAATCAGAGAACAAAGCGGAACAGACGCTCTGCAGAGGAGATATGATGGGAAAGAGTGCAATTGAAAAAAACCCAGCAAATCTGCAAGCGCAGCGATTGCAAGCAAATGGACCGAGATGAAATGAGGGCCAGTGAAAAGGAGCAAGACTTGCCAAAAGGACTCCAATTCCAACCCTGAAATCAGGGAAGAAATGCAAATTAAGAGAGAGGAGGAGAAGAAACTGCAGCAATGAAACCTTAAAACAAAAATTACAAAAAAAAAGGAAAAATTTTGAAAGCACGCGAAAACCCAAAAAGTGAATGGGACGACAAGAAGTGCAGGGAGAGGGCCCGGAGCTGGCCCAATGAATCTTCATTGAAATCGCAAGATTTCGTTCCCTTTCCCGAAAGGGAAAGCCTTCCTTTCGGGAAAGGGAACGAAATCTTGAAATCAGAGAACAAAGTGGAACAGACGCTCTGCAGAGGAGATATGATGGGAAAGAGTGCAATTGAAAAAAACCCAGCAAATCTGCAAGCGCAGCGATTGCAAGCAAATGGACCGAGATGAAGTGAGGGGCAGTGAAAAGGAGCAGGACTTGCCAAAAGGACTCCAATTCCAACCCTGAAATCAGGGAAGAAATGCAAATCAAGAGAGAGGAGGAGAAGAAACTGCAGCAATGAAATCTTAAAACAAAAATTACAAAAAAAAAGGAAAAATTTTGAAAGCACGCGAAAACCCAAAAAGTGAATGGGACGACAAGAAGTGCAGGGAGAGGGCCCGGAGCTGGCCCAATGAATCTTCATTGAAATCGCAAGATTTCGTTCCCTTTCCCGAAAGGGAAAGCCTTCCTTTCGGGAAAGGGAACGAAATCTTGAAATCAGAGAACAAAGTGGAACAGACGCTCTGCAGAGGAGATATGATGGGAAAGAGTGCAATTGAAAAAAACCCAGCAAATCTGCAAGCGCAGCGATTGCAAGCAAATGGACCGAGATGAAATGAGGGGCAGTGAAAAGGAGCAAGACTTGCCAAAAGGACTCCAATTCCAACCCTGAAATCAGGGAAGAAATGCAAATTAAGAGAGAGGAGGAGAAGAAACTGCAGCAATGAAATCTTAAAACAAAAATTACAAAAAAAAAGGAAAAATTTTGAAAGCACGCGAAAACCCAAAAAGTGAATGGGACGACAAGAAGTGCAGGGAGAGGGCCCGGAGCTGGCCCAATGAATCTTCATTGAAATCGCAAGATTTCGTTCCCTTTCCCGAAAGGGAAAGCCTTCCTTTCGGGAAAGGGAACGAAATCTTGAAATCAGAGAACAAAGTGGAACAGACGCTCTGCAGAGGAGATATGATGGGAAAGAGTGCAATTGAAAAAACCCAGCAAATCTGCAAGCGCAGCGATTGCAAGCAAATGGACCGAGATGAAATGAGGGCCAGTGAAAAGGAGCAAGACTTGCCAAAAGGACTCCAATTCCAACCCTGAAATCAGGGAAGAAATGCAAATTAAGAGAGAGGAGGAGAAGAAACTGCAGCAATGAAATCTTAAAAAAAAAATTACAAAAAAAAGGAAAAATTTTGAAAGCACGCGAAAACCCAAAAAGTGAATGGGACGACAAGAAGTGCAGGGAGAGGGCCCGGAGCTGGCCCAATGAATCTTCATTGAAATCGCAAGATTTCGTTCCCTTTCCCGAAAGGGAAAGCCTTCCTTTCGGGAAAGGGAACGAAATCTTGAAATCAGAGAACAAAGTGGAACAGACGCTCTGCAGAGGAGATATGATGGGAAAGAGTGCAATTGAAAAAAACCCAGCAAATCTGCAAGCGCAGTGATTGCAAGCAAATGGACCGAGATGAAATGTGGGCCAGTGAAAAGGAGCAAGACTTGCCAAAAGGACTCCAATTCCAACCCTGAAATCAGGGAAGAAATGCAAATTAAGAGAGAGGAGGAGAAGAAACTGCAGCAATGAAATCTTAAAAGAAAAATTACAAAAAAAAAGGAAAAATTTTGAAAGCACGCGAAAACCCAAAAAGTGAATGGGACGACAAGAAGTGCAGGGAGAGGGCCCGGAGCTGGCCCAATGAATCTTCATTGAAATCGCAAGATTTCGTTCCCTTTCCCGAAAGGGAAAGCCTTCCTTTCGGGAAAGGGAACGAAATCTTGAAATCAGAGAACAAAGTGGAACAGACGCTCTGCAGAGGAGATATGATGGGAAAGAGTGCAATTGAAAAAAACCCAGCAAATCTGCAAGCGCAGCAATTGCAAGCAAATGGACCGAGATGAAATGAGGGGCAGTGAAAAGGAGCAGGACTTGCCAAAAGGACTCCAATTCCAACCCTGAAATCAGGGAAGAAATGCAAATTAAGAGAGAGGAGGAGAAGAAACTGCAGCAATGAAATCTTAAAAGAAAAATTACAAAAAAAAAGGAAAAATTTTGAAAGCACGCGAAAACCCAAAAAGTGAATGGGACGACAAGAAGTGCAGGGAGAGGGCCCGGAGCTGGCCCAATGAATCTTCATTGAAATCGCAAGATTTCGTTCCCTTTCCCGAAAGGGAAAGCCTTCCTTTCGGGAAAGGGAACGAAATCTTGAAATCAGAGAACAAAGTGGAACAGACGCTCTGCAGAGGAGATATGATGGGAAAGAGTGCAATTGAAAAAAACCCAGCAAATCTGCAAGCGCAGCGATTGCAAGCAAATGGACCGAGATGAAATGAGGGCCAGTGAAAAGGAGCAGGACTTGCCAAAAGGACTCCAATTCCAACCCTGAAATCAGGGAAGAAATGCAAATCAAGAGAGAGGAGGAGAAGAAACTGCAGCAATGAAATCTTAAAAGAAAAATTACAAAAAAAAAGGAAAAATTTTGAAAGCACGCGAAAACCCAAAAAGTGAATGGGACGACAAGAAGTGCAGGGAGAGGGCCCGGAGCTGGCCCAATGAATCTTCATTGAAATCGCAAGATTTCGTTCCCTTTCCCGAAAGGGAAAGCCTTCCTTTCGGGAAAGGGAACGAAATCTTGAAATCAGAGAACAAAGCGGAACAGACGCTCTGCAGAGGAGATATGATGGGAAAGAGTGCAATTGAAAAAAACCCAGCAAATCTGCAAGCGCAGCGATTGCAAGCAAATGGACCGAGATGAAATGAGGGCCAGTGAAAAGGAGCAAGACTTGCCAAAAGGACTCCAATTCCAACCCTGAAATCAGGGAAGAAATGCAAATTAAGAGAGAGGAGGAGAAGAAACTGCAGCAATGAAACCTTAAAACAAAAATTACAAAAAAAAAGGAAAAATTTTGAAAGCACGCGAAAACCCAAAAAGTGAATGGGACGACAAGAAGTGCAGGGAGAGGGCCCGGAGCTGGCCCAATGAATCTTCATTGAAATCGCAAGATTTCGTTCCCTTTCCCGAAAGGGAAAGCCTTCCTTTCGGGAAAGGGAACGAAATCTTGAAATCAGAGAACAAAGTGGAACAGACGCTCTGCAGAGGAGATATGATCGGAAAGAGTGCAATTGAAAAAAACCCAGCAAATCTGCAAGCGCAGCGATTGCAAGCAAATGGACCGAGATGAAGTGAGGGGCAGTGAAAAGGAGCAGGACTTGCCAAAAGGACTCCAATTCCAACCCTGAAATCAGGGAAGAAATGCAAATTAAGAGAGAGGAGGTGAAGAAACTGCAGCAATGAAATCTTAAAACAAAAATTACAAAAAAAAGGAAAAATTTTGAAAGCACGCGAAAACCCAAAAAGTGAATGGGACGACAAGAAGTGCAGGGAGAGGGCCCGGAGCTGGCCCAATGAATCTTCATTGAAATCGCAAGATTTCGTTCCCTTTCCCGAAAGGGAAAGCCTTCCTTTCGGGAAAGGGAACGAAATCTTGAAATCAGAGAACAAAGTGGAACAGACGCTCTGCAGAGGAGATATGATGGGAAAGAGTGCAATTGAAAAAAACCCAGCAAATCTGCAAGCGCAGCGATTGCAAGCAAATGGACCGAGATGAAGTGAGGGCCAGTGAAAAGGAGCAAGACTTGCCAAAAAGACTCCAATTCCAACCCTGAAATCAGGGAAGAAATGCAAATTAAGAGAGAGGAGGAGAAGAAACTGCAGCAATGAAATCTTAAAAGAAAAATTACAAAAAAAAAGGAAAAATTTTGAAAGCACGCGAAAACCCAAAAAGTGAATGGGACGACAAGAAGTGCAGGGAGAGGGCCCGGAGCTGGCCCAATGAATCTTCATTGAAATCGCAAGATTTCGTTCCCTTTCCCGAAAGGGAAAGCCTTCCTTTCGGGAAAGGGAACGAAATCTTGAAATCAGAGAACAAAGTGGAACAGACGCTCTGCAGAGGAGATATGATGGGAAAGAGTGCAATTGAAAAAAACCCAGCAAATCTGCAAGCGCAGCGATTGCAAGCAAATGGACCGAGATGAAATGAGGGCCAGTGAAAAGGAGCAAGACTTGCCAACAGGACTCCAATTCCAACCCTGAAATCAGGGAAGAAATGCAAATTAAGAGAGAGGAGGAGAAGAAACTGCAGCAATGAAATCTTAAAACAAAAATTACAAAAAAAAAGGAAAAATTTTGAAAGCACGCGAAAACCCAAAAAGTGAATGGGACGACAAGAAGTGCAGGGAGAGGGCCCGGAGCTGGCCCAATGAATCTTCATTGAAATCGCAAGATTTCGTTCCCTTTCCCGAAAGGGAAAGCCTTCCTTTCGGGAAAGGGAACGAAATCTTGAAATCAGAGAACAAAGTGGAACAGACGCTCTGCAGAGGAGATATGATGGGAAAGAGTGCAATTGAAAAAACCCAGCAAATCTGCAAGCGCAGCGATTGCAAGCAAATGGACCGAGATGAAATGAGGGCCAGTGAAAAGGAGCAAGACTTGCCAAAAGGACTCCAATTCCAACCCTGAAATCAGGGAAGAAATGCAAATTAAGAGAGAGGAGGAGAAGAAACTGCAGCAATGAAATCTTAAAAAAAAAATTACAAAAAAAAGGAAAAATTTTGAAAGCACGCGAAAACCCAAAAAGTGAATGGGACGACAAGAAGTGCAGGGAGAGGGCCCGGAGCTGGCCCAATGAATCTTCATTGAAATCGCAAGATTTCGTTCCCTTTCCCGAAAGGGAAAGCCTTCCTTTCGGGAAAGGGAACGAAATCTTGAAATCAGAGAACAAAGTGGAACAGACGCTCTGCAGAGGAGATATGATGGGAAAGAGTGCAATTGAAAAAAACCCAGCAAATCTGCAAGCGCAGTGATTGCAAGCAAATGGACCGAGATGAAATGTGGGCCAGTGAAAAGGAGCAAGACTTGCCAAAAGGACTCCAATTCCAACCCTGAAATCAGGGAAGAAATGCAAATTAAGAGAGAGGAGGAGAAGAAACTGCAGCAATGAAATCTTAAAACAAAAATTACAAAAAAAAAGGAAAAATTTGAAAGCACGCGAAAACCCAAAAAGTGAATGGGACGACAAGAAGTGCAGGGAGAGGGCCCGGAGCTGGCCCAATGAATCTTCATTGAAATCGCAAGATTTCGTTCCCTTTCCCGAAAGGGAAAGCCTTCCTTTCGGGAAAGGGAACGAAATCTTGAAATCAGAGAACAAAGTGGAACAGACGCTCTGCAGAGGAGATATGATGGGAAAGAGTGCAATTGAAAAAAACCCAGCAAATCTGCAAGCGCAGCAATTGCAAGCAAATGGACCGAGATGAAATGAGGGGCAGTGAAAAGGAGCAGGACTTGCCAAAAGGACTCCAATTCCAACCCTGAAATCAGGGAAGAAATGCAAATCAAGAGAGAGGAGGAGAAGAAACTGCAGCAATGAAATCTTAAAAGAAAAATTACAAAAAAAAAGGAAAAATTTTGAAAGCACGCGAAAACCCAAAAGTGAATGGGACGACAAGAAGTGCAGGGAGAGGGCCCGGAGCTGGCCCAATGAATCTTCATTGAAATCGCAAGATTTCGTTCCCTTTCCCGAAAGGGAAAGCCTTCCTTTCGGGAAAGGGAACGAAATCTTGAAATCAGAGAACAAAGTGGAACAGACGCTCTGCAGAGGAGATATGATGGGAAAGAGTGCAATTGAAAAAAACCCAGCAAATCTGCAAGCGCAGCGATTGCAAGCAAATGGACCGAGATGAAATGAGGGCCAGTGAAAAGGAGCAGGACTTGCCAAAAGGACTCCAATTCCAACCCTGAAATCAGGGAAGAAATGCAAATCAAGAGAGAGGAGGAGAAGAAACTGCAGCAATGAAATCTTAAAAGAAAAATTACAAAAAAAAAGGAAAAATTTTGAAAGCACGCGAAAACCCAAAAAGTGAATGGGACGACAAGAAGTGCAGGGAGAGGGCCCGGAGCTGGCCCAATGAATCTTCATTGAAATCGCAAGATTTCGTTCCCTTTCCCGAAAGGGAAAGCCTTCCTTTCGGGAAAGGGAACGAAATCTTGAAATCAGAGAACAAAGCGGAACAGACGCTCTGCAGAGGAGATATGATGGGAAAGAGTGCAATTGAAAAAAACCCAGCAAATCTGCAAGCGCAGCGATTGCAAGCAAATGGACCGAGATGAAATGAGGGCCAGTGAAAAGGAGCAGGACTTGCCAAAAGGACTCCAATTCCAACCCTGAAATCAGGGAAGAAATGCAAATTAAGAGAGAGGAGGAGAAGAAACTGCAGCAATGAAACCTTAAAACAAAAATTACAAAAAAAAAGGAAAAATTTTGAAAGCACGCGAAAACCCAAAAAGTGAATGGGACGACAAGAAGTGCAGGGAGAGGGCCCGGAGCTGGCCCAATGAATCTTCATTGAAATCGCAAGATTTCGTTCCCTTTCCCGAAAGGGAAAGCCTTCCTTTTGGGAAAGGGAACGAAATCTTGAAATCAGAGAACAAAGTGGAACAGACGCTCTGCAGAGGAGATATGATGGGAAAGAGTGCAATTGAAAAAAACCCAGCAAATCTGCAAGTGCAGCGATTGCAAGCAAATGGACCGAGATGAAGTGAGGGGCAGTGAAAAGGAGCAGGACTTGCCAAAAGGACTCCAATTCCAACCCTGAAATCAGGGAAGAAATGCAAATTAAGAGAGAGGAGGAGAAGAAACTGCAGCAATGAAATCTTAAAACAAAAATTACAAAAAAAAGGAAAAATTTTGAAAGCACGCGAAAACGCAAAAAGTGAATGGGACGACAAGAAGTGCAGGGAGAGGGCCCGGAGCTGGCCCAATGAATCTTCATTGAAATCGCAAGATTTCGTTCCCTTTCCCGAAAGGGAAAGCCTTCCTTTCGGGAAAGGGAACGAAATCTTGAAATCAGAGAACAAAGTGGAACAGACGCTCTGCAGAGGAGATATGATGGGAAAGAGTGCAATTGAAAAAAACCCAGCAAATCTGCAAGCGCAGCGATTGCAAGCAAATGGACCGAGATGAAATGAGGGCCAGTGAAAAGGAGCAAGACTTGCCAACAGGACTCCAATTCCAACCTGAAATCAGGGAAGAAATGCAAATTAAGAGAGAGGAGGAGAAGAAACTGCAGCAATGAAATCTTAAAAGAAAAATTACAAAAAAAAAGGAAAAATTTTGAAAACACGCGAAAACCCAAAAAGTGAATGGGACGACAAGAAGTGCAGGGAGAGGGCCCGGAGCTGGCCCAATGAATCTTCATTGAAATCGCAAGATTTCGTTCCCTTTCCCGAAAGGGAAAGCCTTCCTTTCGGGAAAGGGAACGAAATCTTGAAATCAGAGAACAAAGTGGAACAGACGCTCTGCAGAGGAGATATGATGGGAAAGAGTGCAATTGAAAAAAACCCAGCAAATCTGCAAGCGCAGCAATTGCAAGCAAATGGACCGAGATGAAATGAGGGCAGTGAAAAGGAGCAGGACTTGCCAAAAGGACTCCAATTCCAACCCTGAAATCAGGGAAGAAATGCAAATCAAGAGAGAGGAGGAGAAGAAACTGCAGCAATGAAATCTTAAAACAAAAATTACAAAAAAAAAGGAAAAATTTTGAAAGCACGCGAAAACCCAAAAAGTGAATGGGACGACAAGAAGTGCAGGGAGAGGGCCCGGAGCTGGCCCAATGAATCTTCATTGAAATCGCAAGATTTCGTTCCCTTTCCCGAAAGGGAAAGCCTTCCTTTCGGGAAAGGGAACGAAATCTTGAAATCAGAGAACAAAGTGGAACAGACGCTCTGCAGAGGAGATATGATGGGAAAGAGTGCAATTGAAAAAAACCCAGCAAATCTGCAAGCGCAGCGATTGCAAGCAAATGGACCGAGATGAAATGAGGGCCAGTGAAAAGGAGCAAGACTTGCCAAAAGGACTCCAATTCCAACCCTGAAATCAGGGAAGAAATGCAAATTAAGAGAGAGGAGGAGAAGAAACTGCAGCAATGAAACCTTAAAACAAAAATTTTAAAAAAAAAGGAAAAATTTTGAAAGCACGCGAAAACCCAAAAAGTGAATGGGACGACAAGAAGTGCAGGGAGAGGGCCCGGAGCTGGCCCAATGAATCTTCATTGAAATCGCAAGATTTCGTTCCCTTTCCCGAAAGGGAAAGCCTTCCTTTCGGGAAAGGGAACGAAATCTTGAAATCAGAGAACAAAGTGGAACAGACGCTCTGCAGAGGAGATATGATGGGAAAGAGTGCAATTGAAAAAAACCCAGCAAATCTGCAAGCGCAGCAATTGCAAGCAAATGGACCGAGATGAAATGAGGGGCAGTGAAAAGGAGCAGGACTTGCCAAAAGGACTCCAATTCCAACCCTGAAATCAGGGAAGAAATGCAAATTAAGAGAGAGGAGGAGAAGAAACTGCAGCAATGAAATCTTAAAACAAAAATTAAAAAAAAAAAAAGGAAAAATTTTGAAAGCACGCGAAAACCCAAAAAGTGAATGGGACGACAAGAAGTGCAGGGAGAGGGCCCGGAGCTGGCCCAATGAATCTTCATTGAAATCGCAAGATTTCGTTCCCTTTCCCGAAAGGGAAAGCCTTCCTTTCGGGAAAGGGAACGAAATCTTGAAATCAGAGAACAAAGCGGAACAGACGCTCTGCAGAGGAGATATGATGGGAAAGAGTGCAATTGAAAAAAACCCAGCAAATCTGCAAGCGCAGCGATTGCAAGCAAATGGACCGAGATGAAATGAGGGCCAGTGAAAAGGAGCAAGACTTGCCAAAAGGACTCCAATTCCAACCCTGAAATCAGGGAAGAAATGCAAATTAAGAGAGAGGAGGAGAAGAAACTGCAGCAATGAAACCTTAAAGCAAAAATTTTAAAAAAAAAGGAAAAATTTTGAAAGCACGCGAAAACCCAAAAAGTGAATGGGACGACAAGAAGTGCAGGGAGAGGGCCCGGAGCTGGCCCAATGAATCTTCATTGAAATCACAAGATTTCGTTCCCTTTCCCAAAAGGGAAAGCCTTCCTTTCGGGAAAGGGAACGAAATCTTGAAATCAGAGAACAAAGTGGAACAGACGCTCTGCAGAGGAGATATGATGGGAAAGAGTGCAATTGAAAAAAACCCAGCAAATCTGCAAGCGCAGCGATTGCAAGCAAATGGACCGAGATGAAATGAGGGCCAGTGAAAAGGAGCAAGACTTGCCAAAAGGACTCCAATTCCAACCCTGAAATCAGGGAAGAAATGCAAATCAAGAGAGAGGAGGAGAAGAAACTGCAGCAATGAAATCTTAAAAGAAAAATTACAAAAAAAAGGAAAAATTTTGAAAGCACGCGAAAACCCAAAAAGTGAATGGGACGACAAGAAGTGCAGGGAGAGGGCCCGGAGCTGGCCCAATGAATCTTCATTGAAATCGCAAGATTTCGTTCCCTTTCCCGAAAGGGAAAGCCTTCCTTTCGGGAAAGGGAACGAAATCTTGAAATCAGAGAACAAAGTGGAACAGACGCTCTGCAGAGGAGATATGATGGGAAAGAGTGCAATTGAAAAAAACCCAGCAAATCTGCTAGCGCAGCGATTGCAAGCAAATGGACCGAGATGAAATGAGGGCCAGTGAAAAGGAGCAAGACTTGCCAAAAGGACTCCAATTCCAACCCTGAAATCAGGGAAGAAATGCAAATCAAGAGAGAGGAGGAGAAGAAACTGCAGCAATGAAATCTTAAAAAAAAAATTACAAAAAAAAGGAAAAATTTTGAAAGCACGCGAAAACCCAAAAAGTGAATGGGACGACAAGAAGTGCAGGGAGAGGGCCCGGAGCTGGCCCAATGAATCTTCATTGAAATCGCAAGATTTCGTTCCCTTTCCCGAAAGGGAAAGCCTTCCTTTCGGGAAAGGGAACGAAATCTTGAAATCAGAGAACAAAGTGGAACAGACGCTCTGCAGAGGAGATATGATGGGAAAGAGTGCAATTGAAAAAAACCCAGCAAATCTGCAAGCGCAGCGATTGCAAGCAAATGGACCGAGATGAAATGAGGGCCAGTGAAAAGGAGCAAGACTTGCCAAAAGGACTCCAATTCCAACCCTGAAATCAGGGAAGAAATGCAAATTAAGAGAGAGGAGGAGAAGAAACTGCAGCAATGAAATCTTAAAACAAAAATTAAAAAAAAAAAAAGGAAAAATTTTGAAAGCACGCGAAAACCCAAAAAGTGAATGGGACGACAAGAAGTGCAGGGAGAGGGCCCGGAGCTGGCCCAATGAATCTTCATTGAAATCGCAAGATTTCGTTCCCTTTCCCGAAAGGGAAAGCCTTCCTTTCGGGAAAGGGAACGAAATCTTGAAATCAGAGAACAAAGCGGAACAGACGCTCTGCAGAGGAGATATGATGGGAAAGAGTGCAATTGAAAAAAACCCAGCAAATCTGCAAGCGCAGCGATTGCAAGCAAATGGACCGAGATGAAATGAGGGCCAGTGAAAAGGAGCAAGACTTGCCAAAAGGACTCCAATTCCAACCCTGAAATCAGGGAAGAAATGCAAATCAAGAGAGAGGAGGAGAAGAAACTGCAGCAATGAAATCTTAAAAAAAAAATTACAAAAAAAAGGAAAAATTTTGAAAGCACGCGAAAACCCAAAAAGTGAATGGGACGACAAGAAGTGCAGGGAGAGGGCCCGGAGCTGGCCCAATGAATCTTCATTGAAATCGCAAGATTTCGTTCCCTTTCCCGAAAGGGAAAGCCTTCCTTTCGGGAAAGGGAACGAAATCTTGAAATCAGAGAACAAAGCGGAACAGACGCTCTGCAGAGGAGATATGATGGGAAAGAGTGCAATTGAAAAAAACCCAGCAAATCTGCAAGCGCAGCGATTGCAAGCAAATGGACCGAGATGAAATGAGGGCCAGTGAAAAGGAGCAAGACTTGCCAAAAGGACTCCAATTCCAACCCTGAAATCAGGGAAGAAATGCAAATTAAGAGAGAGGAGGAGAAGAAACTGCAGCAATGAAATCTTAAAAAAAAAATTACAAAAAAAAGGAAAAATTTTGAAAGCACGCGAAAACCCAAAAAGTGAATGGGACGACAAGAAGTGCAGGGAGAGGGCCCGGAGCTGGCCCAATGAATCTTCATTGAAATCGCAAGATTTCGTTCCCTTTCCCGAAAGGGAAAGCCTTCCTTTCGGGAAAGGGAACGAAATCTTGAAATCAGAGAACAAAGTGGAACAGACGCTCTGCAGAGGAGATATGATGGGAAAGAGTGCAATTGAAAAAAACCCAGCAAATCTGCAAGCGCAGCGATTGCAAGCAAATGGACCGAGATGAAATGAGGGCCAGTGAAAAGGAGCAAGACTTGCCAAAAGGACTCCAATTCCAACCCTGAAATCAGGGAAGAAATGCAAATTAAGAGAGAGGAGGAGAAGAAACTGCAGCAATGAAACCTTAAAAGAAAAATTACAAAAAAAAAGGAAAAATTTTGAAAGCACGCGAAAACCCAAAAAGTGAATGGGACGACAAGAAGTGCAGGGAGAGGGCCCGGAGCTGGCCCAATGAATCTTCATTGAAATCGCAAGATTTCGTTCCCTTTCCCGAAAGGGAAAGCCTTCCTTTCGGGAAAGGGAACGAAATCTTGAAATCAGAGAACAAAGTGGAACAGACGCTCTGCAGAGGAGATATGATGGGAAAGAGTGCAATTGAAAAAAACCCAGCAAATCTGCAAGCGCAGCGATTGCAAGCAAATGGACCGAGATGAAATGAGGGCCAGTGAAAAGGAGCAAGACTTGCCAAAAGGACTCCAATTCCAACCCTGAAATCAGGGAAGAAATGCAAATTAAGAGAGAGGAGGAGAAGAAACTGCAGCAATGAAACCTTAAAACAAAAATTACAAAAAAAAAGGAAAAATTTTGAAAGCACGCGAAAACCCAAAAAGTGAATGGGACGACAAGAAGTGCAGGGAGAGGGCCCGGAGCTGGCCCAATGAATCTTCATTGAAATCGCAAGATTTCGTTCCCTTTCCCGAAAGGGAAAGCCTTCCTTTCGGGAAAGGGAACGAAATCTTGAAATCAGAGAACAAAGTGGAACAGACGCTCTGCAGAGGAGATATGATGGGAAAGAGTGCAATTGAAAAAAACCCAGCAAATCTGCAAGCGCAGCGATTGCAAGCAAATGGACCGAGATGAAATGAGGGCCAGTGAAAAGGAGCAAGACTTGCCAAAAGGACTCCAATTCCAACCCTGAAATCAGGGAAGAAATGCAAATTAAGAGAGAGGAGGAGAAGAAACTGCAGCAATGAAACCTTAAAACAAAAATTACAAAAAAAAAGGAAAAATTTTGAAAGCACGCGAAAACCCAAAAAGTGAATGGGACGACAAGAAGTGCAGGGAGAGGGCCCGGAGCTGGCCCAATGAATCTTCATTGAAATCGCAAGATTTCGTTCCCTTTCCCGAAAGGGAAAGCCTTCCTTTCGGGAAAGGGAACGAAATCTTGAAATCAGAGAACAAAGTGGAACAGACGCTCTGCAGAGGAGATATGATGGGAAAGAGTGCAATTGAAAAAACCCAGCAAATCTGCAAGCGCAGCGATTGCAAGCAAATGGACCGAGATGAAATGAGGGCCAGTGAAAAGGAGCAAGACTTGCCAACAGGACTCCAATTCCAACCCTGAAATCAGGGAAGAAATGCAAATTAAGAGAGAGGAGGAGAAGAAACTGCAGCAATGAAATCTTAAAACAAAAATTACAAAAAAAAAGGAAAAATTTTGAAAGCACGCGAAAACCCAAAAAGTGAATGGGACGACAAGAAGTGCAGGGAGAGGGCCCGGAGCTGGCCCAATGAATCTTCATTGAAATCGCAAGATTTCGTTCCCTTTCCCGAAAGGGAAAGCCTTCCTTTCGGGAAAGGGAACGAAATCTTGAAATCAGAGAACAAAGTGGAACAGACGCTCTGCAGAGGAGATATGATGGGAAAGAGTGCAATTGAAAAAAACCCAGCAAATCTGCAAGCGCAGCGATTGCAAGCAAATGGACCGAGATGAAATGAGGGCCAGTGAAAAGGAGCAAGACTTGCCAAAAGGACTCCAATTCCAACCCTGAAATCAGGGAAGAAATGCAAATTAAGAGAGAGGAGGAGAAGAAACTGCAGCAATGAAATCTTAAAAGAAAAATTACAAAAAAAAAGGAAAAATTTTGAAAGCACGCGAAAACCCAAAAAGTGAATGGGACGACAAGAAGTGCAGGGAGAGGGCCCGGAGCTGGCCCAATGAATCTTCATTGAAATCGCAAGATTTCGTTCCCTTTCCCGAAAGGGAAAGCCTTCCTTTCGGGAAAGGGAACGAAATCTTGAAATCAGAGAACAAAGTGGAACAGACGCTCTGCAGAGGAGATATGATGGGAAAGAGTGCAATTGAAAAAAACCCAGCAAATCTGCAAGCGCAGCAATTGCAAGCAAATGGACCGAGATGAAATGAGGGGCAGTGAAAAGGAGCAGGACTTGCCAAAAGGACTCCAATTCCAACCCTGAAATCAGGGAAGAAATGCAAATCAAGAGAGAGGAGGAGAAGAAACTGCAGCAATGAAATCTTAAAAGAAAAATTACAAAAAAAAAGGAAAAATTTTGAAAGCACGCGAAAACCCAAAAAGTGAATGGGACGACAAGAAGTGCAGGGAGAGGGCCCGGAGCTGGCCCAATGAATCTTCATTGAAATCGCAAGATTTCGTTCCCTTTCCCGAAAGGGAAAGCCTTCCTTTCGGGAAAGGGAACGAAATCTTGAAATCAGAGAACAAAGTGGAACAGACGCTCTGCAGAGGAGATATGATGGGAAAGAGTGCAATTGAAAAAAACCCAGCAAATCTGCAAGCGCAGCGATTGCAAGCAAATGGACCGAGATGAAATGAGGGCCAGTGAAAAGGAGCAGGACTTGCCAAAAGGACTCCAATTCCAACCCTGAAATCAGGGAAGAAATGCAAATCAAGAGAGAGGAGGAGAAGAAACTGCAGCAATGAAATCTTAAAAGAAAAATTACAAAAAAAAAGGAAAAATTTTGAAAGCACGCGAAAACCCAAAAAGTGAATGGGACGACAAGAAGTGCAGGGAGAGGGCCCGGAGCTGGCCCAATGAATCTTCATTGAAATCGCAAGATTTCGTTCCCTTTCCCGAAAGGGAAAGCCTTCCTTTCGGGAAAGGGAACGAAATCTTGAAATCAGAGAACAAAGCGGAACAGACGCTCTGCAGAGGAGATATGATGGGAAAGAGTGCAATTGAAAAAAACCCAGCAAATCTGCAAGCGCAGCGATTGCAAGCAAATAGACCGAGATGAAATGAGGGCCAGTGAAAAGGAGCAAGACTTGCCAAAAGGACTCCAATTCCAACCCTGAAATCAGGGAAGAAATGCAAATTAAGAGAGAGGAGGAGAAGAAACTGCAGCAATGAAACCTTAAAACAAAAATTACAAAAAAAAAGGAAAAATTTTGAAAGCACGCGAAAACCCAAAAAGTGAATGGGACGACAAGAAGTGCAGGGAGAGGGCCCGGAGCTGGCCCAATGAATCTTCATTGAAATCGCAAGATTTCGTTCCCTTTCCCGAAAGGGAAAGCCTTCCTTTCGGGAAAGGGAACGAAATCTTGAAATCAGAGAACAAAGTGGAACAGACGCTCTGCAGAGGAGATATGATGGGAAAGAGTGCAATTGAAAAAAACCCAGCAAATCTGCAAGCGCAGCGATTGCAAGCAAATGGACCGAGATGAAGTGAGGGGCAGTGAAAAGGAGCAGGACTTGCCAAAAGGACTCCAATTCCAACCCTGAAATCAGGGAAGAAATGCAAATTAAGAGAGAGGAGGAGAAGAAACTGCAGCAATGAAATCTTAAAACAAAAATTACAAAAAAAAGGAAAAATTTTGAAAGCACGCGAAAACGCAAAAAGTGAATGGGACGACAAGAAGTGCAGGGAGAGGGCCCGGAGCTGGCCCAATGAATCTTCATTGAAATCGCAAGATTTCGTTCCCTTTCCCGAAAGGGAAAGCCTTCCTTTCGGGAAAGGGAACGAAATCTTGAAATCAGAGAACAAAGTGGAACAGACGCTCTGCAGAGGAGATATGATGGGAAAGAGTGCAATTGAAAAAAACCCAGCAAATCTGCAAGCGCAGCGATTGCAAGCAAATGGACCGAGATGAAATGAGGGCCAGTGAAAAGGAGCAAGACTTGCCAACAGGACTCCAATTCCAACCCTGAAATCAGGGAAGAAATGCAAATTAAGAGAGAGGAGGAGAAGAAACTGCAGCAATGAAATCTTAAAACAAAAATTACAAAAAAAAAGGAAAAATTTTGAAAGCACGCGAAAACCCAAAAAGTGAATGGGACGACAAGAAGTGCAGGGAGAGGGCCCGGAGCTGGCCCAATGAATCTTCATTGAAATCGCAAGATTTCGTTCCCTTTCCCGAAAGGGAAAGCCTTCCTTTCGGGAAAGGGAACGAAATCTTGAAATCAGAGAACAAAGTGGAACAGACGCTCTGCAGAGGAGATATGATGGGAAAGAGTGCAATTGAAAAAACCCAGCAAATCTGCAAGCGCAGCGATTGCAAGCAAATGGACCGAGATGAAATGAGGGCCAGTGAAAAGGAGCAAGACTTGCCAAAAGGACTCCAATTCCAACCCTGAAATCAGGGAAGAAATGCAAATTAAGAGAGAGGAGGAGAAGAAACTGCAGCAATGAAATCTTAAAAAAAAAATTACAAAAAAAAGGAAAAATTTTGAAAGCACGCGAAAACCCAAAAAGTGAATGGGACGACAAGAAGTGCAGGGAGAGGGCCCGGAGCTGGCCCAATGAATCTTCGTTGAAATCGCAAGATTTCGTTCCCTTTCCCGAAAGGGAAAGCCTTCCTTTCGGGAAAGGGAACGAAATCTTGAAATCAGAGAACAAAGTGGAACAGACGCTCTGCAGAGGAGATATGATGGGAAAGAGTGCAATTGAAAAAAACCCAGCAAATCTGCAAGCGCAGTGATTGCAAGCAAATGGACCGAGATGAAATGAGGGCCAGTGAAAAGGAGCAAGACTTGCCAAAAGGACTCCAATTCCAACCCTGAAATCAGGGAAGAAATGCAAATTAAGAGAGAGGAGGAGAAGAAACTGCAGCAATGAAATCTTAAAAGAAAAATTACAAAAAAAAAGGAAAAATTTTGAAAACACGCGAAAACCCAAAAAGTGAATGGGACGACAAGAAGTGCAGGGAGAGGGCCCGGAGCTGGCCCAATGAATCTTCATTGAAATCGCAAGATTTCGTTCCCTTTCCCGAAAGGGAAAGCCTTCCTTTCGGGAAAGGGAACGAAATCTTGAAATCAGAGAACAAAGTGGAACAGACGTTCTGCAGAGGAGATATGATGGGAAAGAGTGCAATTGAAAAAAACCCAGCAAATCTGCAAGCGCAGCAATTGCAAGCAAATGGACCGAGATGAAATGAGGGGCAGTGAAAAGGAGCAGGACTTGCCAAAAGGACTCCAATTCCAACCCTGAAATCAGGGAAGAAATGCAAATCAAGAGAGAGGAGGAGAAGAAACTGCAGCAATGAAATCTTAAAAGAAAAATTACAAAAAAAAAGGAAAAATTTTGAAAGCACGCGAAAACCCAAAAAGTGAATGGGACGACAAGAAGTGCAGGGAGAGGGCCCGGAGCTGGCCCAATGAATCTTCATTGAAATCGCAAGATTTCGTTCCCTTTCCCGAAAGGGAAAGCCTTCCTTTCGGGAAAGGGAACGAAATCTTGAAATCAGAGAACAAAGTGGAACAGACGCTCTGCAGAGGAGATATGATGGGAAAGAGTGCAATTGAAAAAAACCCAGCAAATCTGCAAGCGCAGCGATTGCAAGCAAATGGACCGAGATGAAATGAGGGCCAGTGAAAAGGAGCAAGACTTGCCAAAAGGACTCCAATTCCAACCCTGAAATCAGGGAAGAAATGCAAATTAAGAGAGAGGAGGAGAAGAAACTGCAGCAATGAAATCTTAAAACAAAAATTTTAAAAAAAAAGGAAAAATTTTGAAAGCACGCGAAAACCCAAAAAGTGAATGGGACGACAAGAAGTGCAGGGAGAGGGCCCGGAGCTGGCCCAATGAATCTTCATTGAAATCGCAAGATTTCGTTCCCTTTCCCGAAAGGGAAAGCCTTCCTTTCGGGAAAGGGAACGAAATCTTGAAATCAGAGAACAAAGTGGAACAGACGCTCTGCAGAGGAGATATGATGGGAAAGAGTGCAATTGAAAAAAACCCAGCAAATCTGCAAGCGCAGCAATTGCAAGCAAATGGACCGAGATGAAATGAGGGGCAGTGAAAAGGAGCAGGACTTGACAAAAGGACTCCAATTCCAACCCTGAAATCAGGGAAGAAATGCAAATTAAGAGAGAGGAGGAGAAGAAACTGCAGCAATGAAATCTTAAAACAAAAATTAAAAAAAAAAAAAGGAAAAATTTTGAAAGCACGCGAAAACCCAAAAAGTGAATGGGACGACAAGAAGTGCAGGGAGAGGGCCCGGAGCTGGCCCAATGAATCTTCATTGAAATCGCAAGATTTCGTTCCCTTTCCCGAAAGGGAAAGCCTTCCTTTCGGGAAAGGGAACGAAATCTTGAAATCAGAGAACAAAGTGGAACAGACGCTCTGCAGAGGAGATATGATGGGAAAGAGTGCAATTGAAAAAAACCCAGCAAATCTGCAAGCGCAGCGATTGCAAGCAAATGGACCGAGATGAAATGAGGGCCAGTGAAAAGGAGCAAGACTTGCCAAAAGGACTCCAATTCCAACCCTGAAATCAGGGAAGAAATGCAAATTAAGAGAGAGGAGGAGAAGAAACTGCAGCAATGAAATCTTAAAACAAAAATTAAAAAAAAAAAAAGGAAAAATTTTGAAAGCACGCGAAAACCCAAAAAGTGAATGGGACGACAAGAAGTGCAGGGAGAGGGCCCGGAGCTGGCCCAATGAATCTTCATTGAAATCGCAAGATTTCGTTCCCTTTCCCGAAAGGGAAAGCCTTCCTTTCGGGAAAGGGAACGAAATCTTGAAATCAGAGAACAAAGTGGAACAGACGCTCTGCAGAGGAGATATGATGGGAAAGAGTGCAATTGAAAAAAACCCAGCAAATCTGCTAGCGCAGCGATTGCAAGCAAATGGACCGAGATGAAATGAGGGCCAGTGAAAAGGAGCAAGACTTGCCAAAAGGACTCCAATTCCAACCCTGAAATCAGGGAAGAAATGCAAATCAAGAGAGAGGAGGAGAAGAAACTGCAGCAATGAAATCTTAAAAGAAAAATTACAAAAAAAAGGAAAAATTTTGAAAGCACGCGAAAACCCAAAAAGTGAATGGGACGACAAGAAGTGCAGGGAGAGGGCCCGGAGCTGGCCCAATGAATCTTCATTGAAATCGCAAGATTTCGTTCCCTTTCCCGAAAGGGAAAGCCTTCCTTTCGGGAAAGGGAACGAAATCTTGAAATCAGAGAACAAAGTGGAACAGACACTCTGCAGAGGAGATATGATGGGAAAGAGTGCAATTGAAAAAAACCCAGCAAATCTGCAAGCGCAGCGATTGCAAGCAAATGGACCGAGATGAAATGAGGGCCAGTGAAAAGGAGCAAGACTTGCCAAAAGGACTCCAATTCCAACCCTGAAATCAGGGAAGAAATGCAAATTAAGAGAGAGGAGGAGAAGAAACTGCAGCAATGAAATCTTAAAAGAAAAATTACAAAAAAAAAGGAAAAATTTTGAAAGCACGCGAAAACCCAAAAAGTGAATGGGACGACAAGAAGTGCAGGGAGAGGGCCCGGAGCTGGCCCAATGAATCTTCATTGAAATCGCAAGATTTCGTTCCCTTTCCCGAAAGGGAAAGCCTTCCTTTCGGGAAAGGGAACGAAATCTTGAAATCAGAGAACAAAGTGGAACAGACGTTCTGCAGAGGAGATATGATGGGAAAGAGTGCAATTGAAAAAAACCCAGCAAATCTGCTAGCGCAGCGATTGCAAGCAAATGGACCGAGATGAAATGAGGGCCAGTGAAAAGGAGCAAGACTTGCCAAAAGGACTCCAATTCCAACCCTGAAATCAGGGAAGAAATGCAAATCAAGAGAGAGGAGGAGAAGAAACTGCAGCAATGAAATCTTAAAAAAAAAATTACAAAAAAAAGGAAAAATTTTGAAAGCACGCGAAAACCCAAAAAGTGAATGGGACGACAAGAAGTGCAGGGAGAGGGCCCGGAGCTGGCCCAATGAATCTTCATTGAAATCGCAAGATTTCGTTCCCTTTCCCGAAAGGGAAAGCCTTCCTTTCGGGAAAGGGAACGAAATCTTGAAATCAGAGAACAAAGTGGAACAGACGCTCTGCAGAGGAGATATGATGGGAAAGAGTGCAATTGAAAAAAACCCAGCAAATCTGCAAGCGCAGCGATTGCAAGCAAATGGACCGAGATGAAATGAGGGCCAGTGAAAAGGAGCAAGACTTGCCAAAAGGACTCCAATTCCAACCCTGAAATCAGGGAAGAAATGCAAATTAAGAGAGAGGAGGAGAAGAAACTGCAGCAATGAAACCTTAAAACAAAAATTTTAAAAAAAAAGGAAAAATTTTGAAAGCACGCGAAAACCCAAAAAGTGAATGGGACGACAAGAAGTGCAGGGAGAGGGCCCGGAGCTGGCCCAATGAATCTTCATTGAAATCGCAAGATTTCGTTCCCTTTCCCGAAAGGGAAAGCCTTCCTTTCGGGAAAGGGAACGAAATCTTGAAATCAGAGAACAAAGTGGAACAGACGCTCTGCAGAGGAGATATGATGGGAAAGAGTGCAATTGAAAAAAACCCAGCAAATCTGCTAGCGCAGCGATTGCAAGCAAATGGACCGAGATGAAATGAGGGCCAGTGAAAAGGAGCAAGACTTGCCAAAAGGACTCCAATTCCAACCCTGAAATCAGGGAAGAAATGCAAATTAAGAGAGAGGAGGAGAAGAAACTGCAGCAATGAAACCTTAAAACAAAAATTACAAAAAAAAAGGAAAAATTTTGAAAGCACGCGAAAACCCAAAAAGTGAATGGGACGACAAGAAGTGCAGGGAGAGGGCCCGGAGCTGGCCCAATGAATCTTCATTGAAATCGCAAGATTTCGTTCCCTTTCCCGAAAGGGAAAGCCTTCCTTTCGGGAAAGGGAACGAAATCTTGAAATCAGAGAACAAAGTGGAACAGACGCTCTGCAGAGGAGATATGATGGGAAAGAGTGCAATTGAAAAAAACCCAGCAAATCTGCAAGCGCAGCAATTGCAAGCAAATGGACCGAGATGAAATGAGGGCCAGTGAAAAGGAGCAGGACTTGCCAAAAGGACTCCAATTCCAACCCTGAAATCAGGGAAGAAATGCAAATCAAGAGAGAGGAGGAGAAGAAACTGCAGCAATGAAATCTTAAAACAAAAATTAAAAAAAAAAAAAGGAAAAATTTTGAAAGCACGCGAAAACCCAAAAAGTGAATGGGACGACAAGAAGTGCAGGGAGAGGGCCCGGAGCTGGCCCAATGAATCTTCATTGAAATCGCAAGATTTCGTTCCCTTTCCCGAAAGGGAAAGCCTTCCTTTCGGGAAAGGGAACGAAATCTTGAAATCAGAGAACAAAGTGGAACAGACGCTCTGCAGAGGAGATATGATGGGAAAGAGTGCAATTGAAAAAAACCCAGCAAATCTGCAAGCGCAGCGATTGCAAGCAAATGGACCGAGATGAAATGAGGGCCAGTGAAAAGGAGCAAGACTTGCCAAAAGGACTCCAATTCCAACCCTGAAATCAGGGAAGAAATGCAAATTAAGAGAGAGGAGGAGAAGAAACTGCAGCAATGAAATCTTAAAAGAAAAATTACAAAAAAAAAGGAAAAATTTTGAAAGCACGCGAAAACCCAAAAAGTGAATGGGACGACAAGAAGTGCAGGGAGAGGGCCCGGAGCTGGCCCAATGAATCTTCATTGAAATCGCAAGATTTCGTTCCCTTTCCCGAAAGGGAAAGCCTTCCTTTCGGGAAAGGGAACGAAATCTTGAAATCAGAGAACAAAGTGGAACAGACGCTCTGCAGAGGAGATATGATGGGAAAGAGTGCAATTGAAAAAAACCCAGCAAATCTGCAAGCGCAGCGATTGCAAGCAAATGGACCGAGATGAAATGAGGGCCAGTGAAAAGGAGCAGGACTTGCCAAAAGGACTCCAATTCCAACCCTGAAATCAGGGAAGAAATGCAAATCAAGAGAGAGGAGGAGAAGAAACTGCAGCAATGAAATCTTAAAAGAAAAATTACAAAAAAAAAGGAAAAATTTTGAAAGCACGCGAAAACCCAAAAAGTGAATGGGACGACAAGAAGTGCAGGGAGAGGGCCCGGAGCTGGCCCAATGAATCTTCATTGAAATCGCAAGATTTCGTTCCCTTTCCCGAAAGGGAAAGCCTTCCTTTCGGGAAAGGGAACGAAATCTTGAAATCAGAGAACAAAGCGGAACAGACGCTCTGCAGAGGAGATATGATGGGAAAGAGTGCAATTGAAAAAAACCCAGCAAATCTGCAAGCGCAGCGATTGCAAGCAAATAGACCGAGATGAAATGAGGGCCAGTGAAAAGGAGCAAGACTTGCCAAAAGGACTCCAATTCCAACCCTGAAATCAGGGAAGAAATGCAAATTAAGAGAGAGGAGGAGAAGAAACTGCAGCAATGAAACCTTAAAACAAAAATTACAAAAAAAAAGGAAAAATTTTGAAAGCACGCGAAAACCCAAAAAGTGAATGGGACGACAAGAAGTGCAGGGAGAGGGCCCGGAGCTGGCCCAATGAATCTTCATTGAAATCGCAAGATTTCGTTCCCTTTCCCGAAAGGGAAAGCCTTCCTTTCGGGAAAGGGAACGAAATCTTGAAATCAGAGAACAAAGTGGAACAGACGCTCTGCAGAGGAGATATGATGGGAAAGAGTGCAATTGAAAAAAACCCAGCAAATCTGCAAGCGCAGCGATTGCAAGCAAATGGACCGAGATGAAGTGAGGGGCAGTGAAAAGGAGCAGGACTTGCCAAAAGGACTCCAATTCCAACCCTGAAATCAGGGAAGAAATGCAAATTAAGAGAGAGGAGGAGAAGAAACTGCAGCAATGAAATCTTAAAACAAAAATTACAAAAAAAAGGAAAAATTTTGAAAGCACGCGAAAACCCAAAAAGTGAATGGGACGACAAGAAGTGCAGGGAGAGGGCCCGGAGCTGGCCCAATGAATCTTCATTGAAATCGCAAGATTTCGTTCCCTTTCCCGAAAGGGAAAGCCTTCCTTTCGGGAAAGGGAACGAAATCTTGAAATCAGAGAACAAAGTGGAACAGACGCTCTGCAGAGGAGATATGATGGGAAAGAGTGCAATTGAAAAAAACCCAGCAAATCTGCAAGCGCAGCGATTGCAAGCAAATGGACCGAGATGAAATGAGGGCCAGTGAAAAGGAGCAAGACTTGCCAACAGGACTCCAATTCCAACCCTGAAATCAGGGAAGAAATGCAAATTAAGAGAGAGGAGGAGAAGAAACTGCAGCAATGAAATCTTAAAACAAAAATTACAAAAAAAAAGGAAAAATTTTGAAAGCACGCGAAAACCCAAAAAGTGAATGGGACGACAAGAAGTGCAGGGAGAGGGCCCGGAGCTGGCCCAATGAATCTTCATTGAAATCGCAAGATTTCGTTCCCTTTCCCGAAAGGGAAAGCCTTCCTTTCGGGAAAGGGAACGAAATCTTGAAATCAGAGAACAAAGTGGAACAGACGCTCTGCAGAGGAGATATGATGGGAAAGAGTGCAATTGAAAAAAACCCAGCAAATCTGCAAGCGCAGTGATTGCAAGCAAATGGACCGAGATGAAATGAGGGCCAGTGAAAAGGAGCAAGACTTGCCAAAAGGACTCCAATTCCAACCCTGAAATCAGGGAAGAAATGCAAATTAAGAGAGAGGAGGAGAAGAAACTGCAGCAATGAAATCTTAAAAGAAAAATTACAAAAAAAAAGGAAAAATTTTGAAAACACGCGAAAACCCAAAAAGTGAATGGGACGACAAGAAGTGCAGGGAGAGGGCCCGGAGCTGGCCCAATGAATCTTCATTGAAATCGCAAGATTTCGTTCCCTTTCCCGAAAGGGAAAGCCTTCCTTTCGGGAAAGGGAACGAAATCTTGAAATCAGAGAACAAAGTGGAACAGACGCTCTGCAGAGGAGATATGATGGGAAAGAGTGCAATTGAAAAAAACCCAGCAAATCTGCAAGCGCAGCAATTGCAAGCAAATGGACCGAGATGAAATGAGGGGCAGTGAAAAGGAGCAGGACTTGCCAAAAGGACTCCAATTCCAACCCTGAAATCAGGGAAGAAATGCAAATCAAGAGAGAGGAGGAGAAGAAACTGCAGCAATGAAATCTTAAAAGAAAAATTACAAAAAAAAAGGAAAAATTTTGAAAGCACGCGAAAACCCAAAAAGTGAATGGGACGACAAGAAGTGCAGGGAGAGGGCCCGGAGCTGGCCCAATGAATCTTCATTGAAATCGCAAGATTTCGTTCCCTTTCCCGAAAGGGAAAGCCTTCCTTTCGGGAAAGGGAACGAAATCTTGAAATCAGAGAACAAAGTGGAACAGACGCTCTGCAGAGGAGATATGATGGGAAAGAGTGCAATTGAAAAAAACCCAGCAAATCTGCAAGCGCAGCGATTGCAAGCAAATGGACCGAGATGAAATGAGGGCCAGTGAAAAGGAGCAAGACTTGCCAAAAGGACTCCAATTCCAACCCTGAAATCAGGGAAGAAATGCAAATTAAGAGAGAGGAGGAGAAGAAACTGCAGCAATGAAATCTTAAAACAAAAATTTTAAAAAAAAAGGAAAAATTTTGAAAGCACGCGAAAACCCAAAAAGTGAATGGGACGACAAGAAGTGCAGGGAGAGGGCCCGGAGCTGGCCCAATGAATCTTCATTGAAATCGCAAGATTTCGTTCCCTTTCCCGAAAGGGAAAGCCTTCCTTTCGGGAAAGGGAACGAAATCTTGAAATCAGAGAACAAAGTGGAACAGACGCTCTGCAGAGGAGATATGATGGGAAAGAGTGCAATTGAAAAAAACCCAGCAAATCTGCAAGCGCAGCAATTGCAAGCAAATGGACCGAGATGAAATGAGGGGCAGTGAAAAGGAGCAGGACTTGACAAAAGGACTCCAATTCCAACCCTGAAATCAGGGAAGAAATGCAAATTAAGAGAGAGGAGGAGAAGAAACTGCAGCAATGAAATCTTAAAACAAAAATTAAAAAAAAAAAAAGGAAAAATTTTGAAAGCACGCGAAAACCCAAAAAGTGAATGGGACGACAAGAAGTGCAGGGAGAGGGCCCGGAGCTGGCCCAATGAATCTTCATTGAAATCGCAAGATTTCGTTCCCTTTCCCGAAAGGGAAAGCCTTCCTTTCGGGAAAGGGAACGAAATCTTGAAATCAGAGAACAAAGTGGAACAGACGCTCTGCAGAGGAGATATGATGGGAAAGAGTGCAATTGAAAAAAACCCAGCAAATCTGCAAGCGCAGCGATTGCAAGCAAATGGACCGAGATGAAATGAGGGCCAGTGAAAAGGAGCAAGACTTGCCAAAAGGACTCCAATTCCAACCCTGAAATCAGGGAAGAAATGCAAATTAAGAGAGAGGAGGAGAAGAAACTGCAGCAATGAAATCTTAAAACAAAAATTAAAAAAAAAAAAAGGAAAAATTTTGAAAGCACGCGAAAACCCAAAAAGTGAATGGGACGACAAGAAGTGCAGGGAGAGGGCCCGGAGCTGGCCCAATGAATCTTCATTGAAATCGCAAGATTTCGTTCCCTTTCCCGAAAGGGAAAGCCTTCCTTTCGGGAAAGGGAACGAAATCTTGAAATCAGAGAACAAAGTGGAACAGACGCTCTGCAGAGGAGATATGATGGGAAAGAGTGCAATTGAAAAAAACCCAGCAAATCTGCTAGCGCAGCGATTGCAAGCAAATGGACCGAGATGAAATGAGGGCCAGTGAAAAGGAGCAAGACTTGCCAAAAGGACTCCAATTCCAACCCTGAAATCAGGGAAGAAATGCAAATCAAGAGAGAGGAGGAGAAGAAACTGCAGCAATGAAATCTTAAAAGAAAAATTACAAAAAAAAGGAAAAATTTTGAAAGCACGCGAAAACCCAAAAAGTGAATGGGACGACAAGAAGTGCAGGGAGAGGGCCCGGAGCTGGCCCAATGAATCTTCATTGAAATCGCAAGATTTCGTTCCCTTTCCCGAAAGGGAAAGCCTTCCTTTCGGGAAAGGGAACGAAATCTTGAAATCAGAGAACAAAGTGGAACAGACACTCTGCAGAGGAGATATGATGGGAAAGAGTGCAATTGAAAAAAACCCAGCAAATCTGCAAGCGCAGCGATTGCAAGCAAATGGACCGAGATGAAATGAGGGCCAGTGAAAAGGAGCAAGACTTGCCAAAAGGACTCCAATTCCAACCCTGAAATCAGGGAAGAAATGCAAATTAAGAGAGAGGAGGAGAAGAAACTGCAGCAATGAAATCTTAAAAGAAAAATTACAAAAAAAAAGGAAAAATTTTGAAAGCACGCGAAAACCCAAAAAGTGAATGGGACGACAAGAAGTGCAGGGAGAGGGCCCGGAGCTGGCCCAATGAATCTTCATTGAAATCGCAAGATTTCGTTCCCTTTCCCGAAAGGGAAAGCCTTCCTTTCGGGAAAGGGAACGAAATCTTGAAATCAGAGAACAAAGTGGAACAGACGTTCTGCAGAGGAGATATGATGGGAAAGAGTGCAATTGAAAAAAACCCAGCAAATCTGCTAGCGCAGCGATTGCAAGCAAATGGACCGAGATGAAATGAGGGCCAGTGAAAAGGAGCAAGACTTGCCAAAAGGACTCCAATTCCAACCCTGAAATCAGGGAAGAAATGCAAATCAAGAGAGAGGAGGAGAAGAAACTGCAGCAATGAAATCTTAAAAAAAAAATTACAAAAAAAAGGAAAAATTTTGAAAGCACGCGAAAACCCAAAAAGTGAATGGGACGACAAGAAGTGCAGGGAGAGGGCCCGGAGCTGGCCCAATGAATCTTCATTGAAATCGCAAGATTTCGTTCCCTTTCCCGAAAGGGAAAGCCTTCCTTTCGGGAAAGGGAACGAAATCTTGAAATCAGAGAACAAAGTGGAACAGACGCTCTGCAGAGGAGATATGATGGGAAAGAGTGCAATTGAAAAAAACCCAGCAAATCTGCAAGCGCAGCGATTGCAAGCAAATGGACCGAGATGAAATGAGGGCCAGTGAAAAGGAGCAAGACTTGCCAAAAGGACTCCAATTCCAACCCTGAAATCAGGGAAGAAATGCAAATTAAGAGAGAGGAGGAGAAGAAACTGCAGCAATGAAACCTTAAAACAAAAATTTTAAAAAAAAAGGAAAAATTTTGAAAGCACGCGAAAACCCAAAAAGTGAATGGGACGACAAGAAGTGCAGGGAGAGGGCCCGGAGCTGGCCCAATGAATCTTCATTGAAATCGCAAGATTTCGTTCCCTTTCCCGAAAGGGAAAGCCTTCCTTTCGGGAAAGGGAACGAAATCTTGAAATCAGAGAACAAAGTGGAACAGACGCTCTGCAGAGGAGATATGATGGGAAAGAGTGCAATTGAAAAAAACCCAGCAAATCTGCAAGCGCAGCGATTGCAAGCAAATGGACCGAGATGAAATGAGGGCCAGTGAAAAGGAGCAAGACTTGCCAAAAGGACTCCAATTCCAACCCTGAAATCAGGGAAGAAATGCAAATTAAGAGAGAGGAGGAGAAGAAACTGCAGCAATGAAACCTTAAAACAAAAATTACAAAAAAAAAGGAAAAATTTTGAAAGCACGCGAAAACCCAAAAAGTGAATGGGACGACAAGAAGTGCAGGGAGAGGGCCCGGAGCTGGCCCAATGAATCTTCATTGAAATCGCAAGATTTCGTTCCCTTTCCCGAAAGGGAAAGCCTTCCTTTCGGGAAAGGGAACGAAATCTTGAAATCAGAGAACAAAGTGGAACAGACGCTCTGCAGAGGAGATATGATGGGAAAGAGTGCAATTGAAAAAAACCCAGCAAATCTGCTAGCGCAGCGATTGCAAGCAAATGGACCGAGATGAAATGAGGGCCAGTGAAAAGGAGCAAGACTTGCCAAAAGGACTCCAATTCCAACCCTGAAATCAGGGAAGAAATGCAAATTAAGAGAGAGGAGGAGAAGAAACTGCAGCAATGAAACCTTAAAACAAAAATTACAAAAAAAAAGGAAAAATTTTGAAAGCACGCGAAAACCCAAAAAGTGAATGGGACGACAAGAAGTGCAGGGAGAGGGCCCGGAGCTGGCCCAATGAATCTTCATTGAAATCGCAAGATTTCGTTCCCTTTCCCGAAAGGGAAAGCCTTCCTTTCGGGAAAGGGAACGAAATCTTGAAATCAGAGAACAAAGTGGAACAGACGCTCTGCAGAGGAGATATGATGGGAAAGAGTGCAATTGAAAAAAACCCAGCAAATCTGCAAGCGCAGCAATTGCAAGCAAATGGACCGAGATGAAATGAGGGCCAGTGAAAAGGAGCAGGACTTGCCAAAAGGACTCCAATTCCAACCCTGAAATCAGGGAAGAAATGCAAATCAAGAGAGAGGAGGAGAAGAAACTGCAGCAATGAAATCTTAAAACAAAAATTAAAAAAAAAAAAAGGAAAAATTTTGAAAGCACGCGAAAACCCAAAAAGTGAATGGGACGACAAGAAGTGCAGGGAGAGGGCCCGGAGCTGGCCCAATGAATCTTCATTGAAATCGCAAGATTTCGTTCCCTTTCCCGAAAGGGAAAGCCTTCCTTTCGGGAAAGGGAACGAAATCTTGAAATCAGAGAACAAAGCGGAACAGACGCTCTGCAGAGGAGATATGATGGGAAAGAGTGCAATTGAAAAAAACCCAGCAAATCTGCAAGCGCAGCGATTGCAAGCAAATGGACCGAGATGAAATGAGGGCCAGTGAAAAGGAGCAAGACTTGCCAAAAGGACTCCAATTCCAACCCTGAAATCAGGGAAGAAATGCAAATTAAGAGAGAGGAGGAGAAGAAACTGCAGCAATGAAACCTTAAAACAAAAATTTTAAAAAAAAAGGAAAAATTTTGAAAGCACGCGAAAACCCAAAAAGTGAATGGGACGACAAGAAGTGCAGGGAGAGGGCCCGGAGCTGGCCCAATGAATCTTCATTGAAATCGCAAGATTTCGTTCCCTTTCCCGAAAGGGAAAGCCTTCCTTTCGGGAAAGGGAACGAAATCTTGAAATCAGAGAACAAAGTGGAACAGACGCTCTGCAGAGGAGATATGATGGGAAAGAGTGCAATTGAAAAAAACCCAGCAAATCTGCAAGCGCAGCGATTTCAAGCAAATGGACCGAGATGAAGTGAGGGGCAGTGAAAAGGAGCAGGACTTGCCAAAAGGACTCCAATTCCAACCCTGAAATCAGGGAAGAAATGCAAATTAAGAGAGAGGAGGAGAAGAAACTGCAGCAATGAAATCTTAAAAGAAAAATTACAAAAAAAAAGGAAAAATTTTGAAAGCACGCGAAAACCCAAAAAGTGAATGGGACGACAAGAAGTGCAGGGAGAGGGCCCGGAGCTGGCCCAATGAATCTTCATTGAAATCGCAAGATTTCGTTCCCTTTCCCGAAAGGGAAAGCCTTCCTTTCGGGAAAGGGAACGAAATCTTGAAATCAGAGAACAAAGTGGAACAGACGCTCTGCAGAGGAGATATGATGGGAAAGAGTGCAATTGAAAAAAACCCAGCAAATCTGCAAGCGCAGCGATTGCAAGCAAATGGACCGAGATGAAATGAGGGCCAGTGAAAAGGAGCAAGACTTGCCAAAAGGACTCCAATTCCAACCCTGAAATCAGGGAAGAAATGCAAATTAAGAGAGAGGAGGAGAAGAAACTGCAGCAATGAAACCTTAAAACAAAAATTTTAAAAAAAAAGGAAAAATTTTGAAAGCACGCGAAAACCCAAAAAGTGAATGGGACGACAAGAAGTGCAGGGAGAGGGCCCGGAGCTGGCCCAATGAATCTTCATTGAAATCGCAAGATTTCGTTCCCTTTCCCGAAAGGGAAAGCCTTCCTTTCGGGAAAGGGAACGAAATCTTGAAATCAGAGAACAAAGTGGAACAGACGCTCTGCAGAGGAGATATGATGGGAAAGAGTGCAATTGAAAAAAACCCAGCAAATCTGCAAGCGCAGCGATTGCAAGCAAATGGACCGAGATGAAATGAGGGCCAGTGAAAAGGAGCAAGACTTGCCAAAAGGACTCCAATTCCAACCCTGAAATCAGGGAAGAAATGCAAATTAAGAGAGAGGAGGAGAAGAAACTGCAGCAATGAAACCTTAAAACAAAAATTACAAAAAAAAAGGAAAAATTTTGAAAGCACGCGAAAACCCAAAAAGTGAATGGGACGACAAGAAGTGCAGGGAGAGGGCCCGGAGCTGGCCCAATGAATCTTCATTGAAATCGCAAGATTTCGTTCCCTTTCCCGAAAGGGAAAGCCTTCCTTTCGGGAAAGGGAACGAAATCTTGAAATCAGAGAACAAAGTGGAACAGACGTTCTGCAGAGGAGATATGATGGGAAAGAGTGCAATTGAAAAAAAACCAGCAAATCTGCTAGCGCAGCGATTGCAAGCAAATGGACCGAGATGAAATGAGGGCCAGTGAAAAGGAGCAAGACTTGCCAAAAGGACTCCAATTCCAACCCTGAAATCAGGGAAGAAATGCAAATCAAGAGAGAGGAGGAGAAGAAACTGCAGCAATGAAATCTTAAAAAAAAAATTACAAAAAAAAGGAAAAATTTTGAAAGCACGCGAAAACCCAAAAAGTGAATGGGACGACAAGAAGTGCAGGGAGAGGGCCCGGAGCTGGCCCAATGAATCTTCATTGAAATCGCAAGATTTCGTTCCCTTTCCCGAAAGGGAAAGCCTTCCTTTCGGGAAAGGGAACGAAATCTTGAAATCAGAGAACAAAGTGGAACAGACGCTCTGCAGAGGAGATATGATGGGAAAGAGTGCAATTGAAAAAAACCCAGCAAATCTGCAAGCGCAGCGATTGCAAGCCAAATGGACCGAGATGAAATGAGGGCCAGTGAAAGGAGCAAGACTTGCCAAAAGGACTCCAATTCCAACCCTGAAATCAGGGAAGAAATGCAAATTAAGAGAGAGGAGGAGAAGAAACTGCAGCAATGAACCTTAAAACAAAAATTTTAAAAAAAAGGAAAAATTTTGAAAGCACGCGAAAACCCAAAAAGTGAAAGGGACGACAAGAAGTGCAGGGAGAGGGCCCGGAGCTGGCCCAATGAATCTTCATTGAAATCGCAAGATTTCGTTCCCTTTCCCCGAAAGGGAAAGCCTTCCTTTCGGGAAAGGGAACGAAATCTTGAAATCAGAGAACAAAGTGGAACAGACGCTCTGCAGAGGAGATATGATGGGAAAGAGTGCAATTGAAAAAAACCCAGCAAATCTGCAAGCGCAGCGATTGCAAGCAAATGGACCGAGATGAAATGAGGGCCAGTGAAAAGGAGCAAGACTTGCCAAAAGGACTCCAATTCCAACCCTGAAATCAGGGAAGAAATGCAAATTAAGAGAGAGGAGGAGAAGAAACTGCAGCAATGAAACCTTAAAACAAAAATTACAAAAAAAAAGGAAAAATTTTGAAAGCACGCGAAAACCCAAAAAGTGAATGGGACGACAAGAAGTGCAGGGAGAGGGCCCGGAGCTGGCCCAATGAATCTTCATTGAAATCGCAAGATTTCGTTCCCTTTCCCGACAAGGGAAAGCCTTCCTTTCGGGAAAGGGAACGAAATCTTGAAATCAGAGAACAAAGCGGAACAGACGCTCTGCAGAGGAGATATGATGGGAAAGAGTGCAATTGAAAAAAACCCAGCAAATCTGCAAGCGCAGCGATTGCAAGCAAATGGACCGAGATGAAATGAGGGCCAGTGAAAAGGAGCAAGACTTGCCAAAAGGACTCCAATTCCAACCCTGAAATCAGGGAAGAAATGCAAATTAAGAGAGAGGAGGAGAAGAAACTGCAGCAATGAAACCTTAAAACAAAAATTTTAAAAAAAAAGGAAAATTTTGAAAGCACGCGAAAACCCAAAAAGTGAATGGGACGACAAGAAGTGCAGGGAGAGGGCCCGGAGCTGGCCCAATGAATCTTCATTGAAATCGCAAGATTTCGTTCCCTTTCCCGAAAGGGAAAGCCTTCCTTTCGCGAAAGGGAACGAAATCTTGAAATCAGAGAACAAAGTGGAACAGACGCTCTGCAGAGGAGATATGATGGGAAAGAGTGCAATTGAAAAAAACCCAGCAAATCTGCAAGCGCAGCGATTTCAAGCAAATGGACCGAGATGAAGTGAGGGGCAGTGAAAAGGAGCAGGACTTGCCAAAAGGACTCCAATTCCAACCCTGAAATCAGGGAAGAAATGCAAATTAAGAGAGAGGAGGAGAAGAAACTGCCAGCAATGAAATCTTAAAAGAAAAATTACAAAAAAAAAGGAAAAATTTTGAAAGCACGCGAAAACCCAAAAAGTGAATGGGACGACAAGAAGTGCAGGGAGAGGGCCCGGAGCTGGCCCAATGAATCTTCATTGAAATCGCAAGATTTCGTTCCCTTTCCCGAAAGGGAAAGCCTTCCTTTCGGGAAAGGAACGAAATCTTGAAATCAGAGAACAAAGTGGAACAGACGCTCTGCAGAGGAGATATGATGGGAAAGAGTGCAATTGAAAAAAACCCAGCAAATCTGCAAGCGCAGCGATTGCAAGCAAATGGACCGAGATGAAATGAGGGCCAGTGAAAAGGAGCAAGACTTGCCAAAAGGACTCCAATTCCAACCCTGAAATCAGGGAAGAAATGCAAATTAAGAGAGAGGAGGAGAGAAACTGCAGCAATGAAACCTTAAAACAAAAATTTTAAAAAAAAAGGAAAAATTTTGAAAGCACGCGAAAACCCAAAAAGTGAATGGGACGACAAGAAGTGCAGGGAGAGGGCCCGGAGCTGGCCAATGAATCTTCATTGAAATCGCAAGATTTCGTTCCCTTTCCCGAAAGGGAAAGCCTTCCTTTCGGGAAAGGGAACGAAATCTTGAAATCAGAGAACAAAGTGGAACAGACGCTCTGCAGAGGAGATATGATGGGAAAGAGTGCAATTGAAAAAAACCCAGCAAATCTGCAAGCGCAGCGATTGCAAGCAAATGGACCGAGATGAAATGAGGGCCAGTGAAAAGGAGCAAGACTTGCCAAAAGGACTCCAATTCCAACCCTGAAATCAGGGAAGAAATGCAAATTAAGAGAGAGGAGGAGAAGAAACTGCAGCAATGAAACCTTAAAACAAAAATTACAAAAAAAAAGGAAAAATTTTGAAAGCACGCGAAAACCCAAAAAGTGAATGGGACGACAAGAAGTGCAGGGAGAGGGCCCGGAGCTGGCCCAATGAATCTTCATTGAAATCGCAAGATTTCGTTCCCTTCCCGAAAGGGAAAGCCTTCCTTTCGGGAAAGGGAACGAAATCTTGAAATCAGAGAACAAAGTGGAACAGACGCTCTGCAGAGGAGATATGATGGGAAAGAGTGCAATTGAAAAAAACCCAGCAAATCTGCAAGCGCAGCGATTGCAAGCAAATGGACCGAGATGAAATGAGGGCCAGTGAAAAGGAGCAAGACTTGCCAAAAGGACTCCAATTCCAACCCTGAAATCAGGGAAGAAATGCAAATTAAGAGAGAGGAGGAGAAGAAACTGCAGCAATGAAACCTTAAACAAAAATTACAAAAAAAAAGGAAAAATTTTGAAAGCACGCGAAAACCCAAAAGTGAATGGGACAACAAGAAGTGCAGGGAGAGGGCCCGGAGCTGGCCCAATGAATCTTCATTGAAATCGCAAGATTTCGTTCCCTTTCCCGAAAGGGAAAGCCTTCCTTTCGGGAAAGGGAACGAAATCTTGAAATCAGAGAACAAAGCGGAACAGACGCTCTGCAGAGGAGATATGATGGGAAAGAGTGCA
The DNA here is from genome assembly GCF_029207755.1 of Chamaea fasciata. Lineage (NCBI taxonomy): Eukaryota > Metazoa > Chordata > Aves > Passeriformes > Sylviidae > Chamaea > Chamaea fasciata. Next base: position 99,153 of record NW_027094361.1, read on the forward strand.
ATTGAAAAAAACCCAGCAAATCTGCAAGCGCAGCGATTGCAAGCAAATGGACCGAGATGAAATGAGGGCCAGTGAAAAGGAGCAAGACTTGCCAAAAGGACTCCAATTCCAACCCCTGAAATCAGGGAAGAAATGCAAATTAAGAGAGAGGAGGAGAAGAAACTGCAGCAATGAAACCTTAAAACAAAAATTTTTAAAAAAAGGAAAAATTTTGAAAGCACGCGAAAACCCAAAAAGTGAATGGGACGACAAGAATTGCAGGGAGAGGGCCCGGAGCTGGCCCAATGAATCTTCATTGAAATCGCAAGATTTCGTTCCCTTTCCCGAAAGGGAAAGCCTTCCTTTCGGGAAAGGGAACGAAATCTTGAATCAGAGAACAAAGTGGAACAGACGCTCTGCAGAGAGATATGATGGGAAAGAGTGCAATTGAAAAAAACCCAGCAAATCTGCAAGCGCAGCGATTTCAAGCAAAATGGACCGAGATGAAGTGAGGGGCAGTGAAAAGGAGCAGGACTTGCCAAAAGGACTCCAATTCCAACCCTGAAATCAGGGAAGAAATGCAAATTAAGAGAGAGGAGGAGAAGAAACTGCAGCAATGAAATCTTAAAAGAAAAATTACAAAAAAAAAGGAAAAATTTTGAAAGCACGCGAAAACCCAAAAAGTGAATGGGACGACAAGAAGTGCAGGGAGAGGGCCCGGAGCTGGCCCAATGAATCTTCATTGAAATCGCAAGATTTCGTTCCCTTTCCCGAAAGGGAATGCCTTCTTTTCGGGACAAGGGAACGAAATCTTGAAATCAGAGAACAAAGTGGAACAGACGCTCTGCAGAGGAGATATGATGGGAAAGAGTGCAATTGAAAAAAACCCAGCAAATCTGCAAGCGCAGCGATTGCAAGCAAATGGACCGAGATGAAATGAGGGCCAGTGAAAAGGAGCAAGACTTGCCAACAGGACTCCAAGTCCAACCCTGAAATCAGGGAAGAAATGCAAAGCAAGAGAGAGGAGGAGAAGAAACTGCAGCAATGAAATCTTAAAAGAAAAATTACAAAAAAAAAAGGAAAAATTTTGAAAGCACGCGAAAACCCAAAAGTGAATGGGACGACAAGAAGTGCAGGGAGAGGGCCCGGAGCTGGCCCAATGAATCTTCATTGAAATCGCAAGATTTCGTTCCCTTTCCCGAAAGGGAAAGCCTTCCTTTCGGGAAAGGGAACGAAATCTTGCGATTTCAATGAAGATTCATTGGGCCAGCTCCGGGCCCTCTCCCTGCACTTCTTGTCGTCCCATTCACTTTTTGGGTTTTCGCGTGCTTTCAAAATTTTTCCTTTTTTTTTTGTAATTTTTCTTTTAAGATTTCATTGCTGCAGTTTCTTCTCCTCCTCTCTCTTGCTTTGCATTTCTTCCCCTGATTTCAGGGTTGGACTTGGAGTCCTGTTGGCAAGTCTTGCTCCTTTTCACTGGCCCCTCATTTCATCTCGGTCCATTTGCCTTGCAATCGCTGCGCTTGCAGATTTGGCTGGGTTTTTTTCAATTGCACTCTTTCCCATCATATCTCCTCTGCAGAGCGTCTGTTCCACTTTGTTCTCTGATTTTCAAGATTTCAATGAAGATTCATTGGGCCAGCTCCGGGCCCTCTCACCTGCACTTCTTGTCGTCCAATTCACTTTTTGGGTTTTCGCGTGCTTTCAAAATTTTTCCTTTTTTTTTTGTAATTTTTCTTTTAAGATTTCATTGCTGCAGTTTCTTCTCCTCCTCTCTCTTAATTTGCATTTCTTCCCTGATTTCAGGGTTGGAATTGGAGTCCTTTTGGCAAGTCCTGGCTCCTTTTCACTGCCCCCTCACTTCATCTCGGTCCATTTGCTTGAAATCGCTGCGCTTGCAGATTTGCTGGGTTTTTTTTCAATTGCACTCTTTCCCATCATATCTCCTCTGCAGAGCGTCCTGTTCCACTTTGTTCTCTGATTTCAAGATTTTCAATGAAGATTCATTGGGCCAGCTCCGGGCCCCTCTCCCTGCACTTCTTGTCGTCCCATTCACTTTTTGGGTTTTCGCGTGCTTCAAAATTTTTCCTTTTTTTTAAAAAATTTTTGTTTTAAGGTTTCATTGCTGCAGTTTCTTCTCCTCCTCTCTCTTAATTTGCATTTCTTCCCTGATTTCAGGGTTGGAATTGGGCAGTCCTTTTGGCAAGTCTTGCTCCTTTTCACTGGCCCTCATTTCATCTCGGTCCATTTGCTTGCAATCGCTGCGCTTGCAGATTTGCTGGGTTTTTTTCAATTGCACTCTTTCCCATCATATCTCCTCTGCAGAGCGTCTGTTCCGCTTTGTTCTCTGATTTCAAGATTTCAATGAAGATTCATTGGGCCAGCTCGGGCCCTCTCCCTGCACTTCTTGTTGTCCCATTCACTTTTTGGGTTTTCGCGTGCTTTCAAAATTTTTCCTATTTTTTTTGTAATTTTTGTTTTAAGGTTCATTGCTGCAGTTTCTTCTCCTCCTCTCTCTTAATTTGCATTACTTCCCTGATTTCAGGGTTGGACATTGGAGTCCTTTTGGCAAGTCTTGCTCCTTTTCACTGGCCCTCATTTCATCTCGGTCCATTTGCTTGCAATCGCTGCGCTTGCAGATTTGCTGGGTTTTTTTCAATTGCACTCTTTCCCATCTATCTCCTCTGCAGAGCGTCTGTTCCACTTTGTTCTCTGATTTCAATGAAGATTCATTGGGCCAGCTCCGGGCCCTCTCCCTGCACTTCTTGTCGTCCCATTCACTTTTCTGGGTTTTCGCGTGCTTTCAAAATTTTTCCTTTTTTTTTGTAATTTTTGTTTTAAGGTTTCATTGCTGCAAGTTTCTTCTCCTCCTCTCTCTTAATTTGCATTTCTTCCCTGATTTCAGGGTTGGAATTGGAGTCCTTTTGGCAAGTCTTGCTCCTTTTCACTGGCCCTCATTTCATCTCGGTCCATTTGCTTGCAATCGCTGCGCTTGCAGATTTGCTGGGTTCTTTTTTCAATTGCACTCTTTCCCATCATATCTCCTCTGCAGAGCGTCTGTTCCACTTTGTTCTCTGATTTCAAGATTTTCAATGAAGATTCATTGGGCCAGCTCCGGGCCCTCTCCTGCACTTCTTGTCGTCCCACTTCACTTTTTGGGTTTTCGCGGTGCTTTCAAAATTTTTCCTTTTTTTTTAAAATTTTTGTTTTAAAGGTTTCATTGCTGCAGTTTCTTCTCCTCCTCTCTCTTAATTTGCATTTCTTCCCTGATTTCAGGGTTGGAATTGGAGTCCTTTTGGCAAGTCTTGCTCCTTTTCACTGGCCCTCATTTCATCTCGGTCCATTTGCTTGCAATCGCTGCGCTTGCAGATTTGCTGGGTTTTTTTCAATTGCACTCTTTCCCATCATATCTCCTCTGCAGAGGCGTCTGTTCCACTTTGTTCTCTGATTTCAAGATTTCAATGAAGATTCATTGGCCAGCTCCGGGCCCTCTCCCTGCACTTCTTGTCGTCCCATTCACTTTTTGGGTTTTCGCGTGCTTTCAAATTTTTCCCTTTTTTTTTTGTAATTTTTCTTTTAAGATTTCATTGCTGCAGTTTCTTCTCCTCCTCTCTCTTAATTTGCATTTCTTCCCTGATTTCAGGGTTGGAATTGGAGTCCTTTTGGCAAGTCCTGCTCCTTTTCACTGCCCCCTCACTTCATCTCGGTCCAATTTGCTTGAAATCGCCTGCGCTTGCAGATTTGCTGGGTTTTTTTCAATTGCACTCTTTCCCATCATATCTCCTCTGCAGAGCGTCTGTTCCACTTTGTTCTCTGATTTCAAGATTTCGTTCCCTTTCGCGAAAGGAAGGCTTTCCCTTTCGGGAAAGGGAACGAAATCTTGCGATTTCAATGAAGATTCATTGGGCCAGCCTCCGGGCCCTCTCCCTGCACTTCTTGTCGTCCCATTCACTTTTTGGGTTTTCGCGGTGCTTTCAAAATTTTTCCTTTTTTTTTAAAAATTTTGTTTTAAGGTTCATTGCTGCAGTTTCTCTCTCCTCCTCTCTCTTAATTTGCATTTCCTTCCCTGATTTCCAGGGTTGGAATTGGAAGTCCTTTTGGCAAGTCTTGCTCCTTTTCACTGGCCCTCATTTCATCTCGGTCCATTTGCTTGCAATCGCTGCGCTTGCAGATTTGCTGGGTTTTTTTTCAATTGCACTCTTTCCCATCATATCTCCTCTGCAGAGCGTCTGTTCCGCTTTGTTCTCTGATTTCAAGATTTCGTTCCCTTTCCCGAAAGGAAGGCTTTCCCTTTCGGGAAAGGGAACGAAATCTTGCGATTTCAATGAAGATTCATTGGGCCAGCTCCGGGCCCTCTCCCTGCCACTTCTTGTCGTCCCCATTCACTTTTTGGGTTTTCGCGTGCTTTCAAAATTTTTCCTTTTTTTATGTAATTTTTGTTTTAAGGTTTCATTGCTGCAGTTTCTTCTCCTCCTCTCTCTTAATTTGCATTTCTTCCCTGATTTCAGGGTTGGAATTGGAGTCCTTTTGGCAAGTCTTGCTCCTTTTCACTGGCCCTCATTTCATCTCGGTCCATTTGCTTGCAATCGCTGCGCTTGCAGATTTGCTGGGTTTTTTTCAATTGCACTCTTTCCCATCATATCTCCTCTGCAGAGCGTCTGTTCCACTTTGTTCTCTGATTTCAAGATTTCGTTCCCTTTCCCGAAAGGAAGGCTTTCCCTTTCGGGAAAGGGAACGAAATCTTGCGATTTCAATGAAGATTCATTGGGCCAGCTCCGGGCCCCTCTCCCTGCACTTCTTGTCGTCCCTTTCACTTTTTGGGTTTTCGCGTGCTTTCAAAATTTTTCCTTTTTTTTTAAAATTTTTGTTTTAAGGTTTCATTGCTGCAGTTTCTTCTCCTCCTCTCTCTTAATTTGCACTTTCTTCCCTGATTTCAGGGTTGGAATTGGAGTCCTTTTGGCAAGTCTTGCTCCTTTTTCACTGGCCCTCATTTCATCTCGGTCCATTTGCTTGCAATCGCTGCGCTTGCAGATTTGCTGGGTTTTTTTCAATTGCACTCTTTCCCATCATATCTCCTCTGCAGAGCGTCTCGTTCCACTTTGTTCTCTGATTTCAAGATTTCGTTCCCCTTTCCCGAAAGGAAGGCTTTCCCTTTCGGGAAAGGGAACGAAATCTTGCGATTTCAATGAAGATTCATTGGGCCAGCTCCGGGCCCTCTCCCTGCACTTCTTGTCGTCCCATTCACTTTTTGGGTTTTCGCGTGCTTTTCAAAATTTTTCCCTTTTTTTTTGTAATTTTTTTTTTTTAAGATTTCATTGCTGCAGTTTCTTCTCCTCCTCTCTCTTGATTTGCATTTCTTCCCTGATTCAGGGTTGGAATTGGAGTCCTTTTGGCAAGTCTTGCTCCTTTTCACTGGCCCTCATTTCACTCTCGGTCCATTTGCTTGCAATCGCTGCGCTAGCAGATTTGCTGGTTTTTTTTCAATTGCACTCTTTCCCATCATATCTCCTCTGCAGAACGTCTGTTCCACTTTGTTCTCTGATTTCAAGATTTCGTTCCCTTTCCCGAAAGGAAGGCTTTCCCTTTCGGGAAAGGGAACGAAATCTTGCGATTTCAATGAAGATTCATTGGGCCAGCTCCGGGCCCTCTCCCTGCACTTCTTGTCGTCCCATTCACTTTTTGGGTTTTCGCGTGCTTTCAAAATTTTTCCTTTTTTTTGTAATTTTTGTTTTAAGGTTTCATTGCTGCAGTTTCTTCTCCTCCTCTCTCTTAATTTGCATTTCTTCCCTGATTTCAGGGTTGGAATTGGAGTCCCTTTTGGCAAGTCTTGCTCCTTTTCACTGGCCCTCATTTCATCTCGGTCATTTGCTTGCCAATCGCTGCGCTTGCAGATTTGCTGGGTTTTTTTTCAATTGCACTCTTTCCCATCATATCTCCTCTGCAGAGCGTCTGTTCCACTTTGTTCTATGATTTCAAGATTTCGTTCCCCTTTCCCGAAAGGAAGGCTTTCCCTTCTCGGGAAAGGGAACGAAATCTTGCGATTTCAATGAAGATTCATTGGGCCAGCTCCGGGCCCTCTCCCTGCACTTCTTGTCGTCCCATTCACTTTTTGGGTTTTCGCGTGCTTTCAAAATTTTTCCTTTTTTTTTAAAATTTTTGTTTTAAGGTTTCATTGCTGCAGTTTCTTCTCCTCCTCTCTCTTAATTTGCATTTCTTCCCTGATTTCAGGGTTGGAATTGGAGTCCTTTTGGCAAGTCTTGCTCCTTTTCACTGGCCCTCATTTCATCTCGGTCCATTTGCTTGCAATCGCTGCGCTTGCAGATTTGCTGGGTTTTTTTTCAATTGCACTCTTTCCCATCATATCTCCTCTGCAGAGCGTCTGTTCCACTTTGTTCTCTGATTTCAAGATTTCGTTCCCTTTCCCGAAAGGAAGGCTTTCCCTTTCGGGAAAGGGAACGAAATCTTGCGATTTCAATGAAGATTCATTGGGCCAGCTCCGGGCCCTCTCCCTGCACTTCTTGTCGTCCCATTCACTTTTTGGGTTTTTCGGTGCTTTCAAAATTTTTCCTTTTTTTTTTTTGTAATTTTTCTTTTAAGATTTCATTGCTGCAGTTTCTTCTCCTCCTCTCTCTTAATTTGCATTTCTTCCCCTGATTTCAGGGTTGGAATTGGAGTCCTTTTGCAAGTCCTGCTCCTTATCACTGCCCCTCACTTCATCTCGGTCCATTTGCTTGAAATCGCTGCGCTTGCAGATTTTGCTGGGTTTTTTTCAATTGCACTCTTTCCCATCATATCTCCTCTGCAGAGCGTCTGTTCCACTTTGTTCTCTGATTTCAAGATTTCGTTCCCTTTCCCGAAAGGAAGGCTTTCCCCTTTCGGGAAAGGGAACGAAATCTTGCGATTTCAATGAAGATTCATTGGGCCAGCTCCGGGCCCTCTCCCTGCACTTCTTGTCGTCCCATTCACTTTTTGGGTTTTCGCGTGCTTTCAAAATTTTTCCTTTTTTTTTAAAATTTTTGTTTTAAGTTTCATTGCTGCAGTTTCTTCTCCTCCTCTCTCTTAATTTGCATTTCTTCCCTGATTTCAGGGTTGGAATTGGAGTCCTTTTTGGCAAGTCTTGCTCCTTTTCACTGGCCCTCATTTCATCTCGGTCCATTTGCTTGCAATCGCTGCGCTTGCAGATTTGCTGGGTTTTTTTCAATTGCACTCTTTCCCATCATATCTCCTCTGCAGAGCGTCTGTTCCGCTTTGTTCTCTGATTTCAAGATTTCGTTCCCTTTCCGAAAGGAAGGCTTTCCCTTTCGGGAAAGGGAACGAAATCTTGCGATTTCAATGAAGATTCATTGGGCCAGCTCCGGGCCCTCTCCCTGCACTTCTTGTCGTCCCATTCACTTTTTGGGTTTTCGCGTGCTTTCAAAATTTTTCCTTTTTTTTTTTTTTAATTTTTGTTTTAAGATTTCATTGCTGCAGTTTCTTCTCCTCCTCTCTCTTGATTTGCATTTCTTCCCTGATTTCAGGGTTGGAATTGGAGTCCTTTTGGCAAGTCCTGCTCCTTTTCACTGGCCCCTCATTTCATCTCGGTCCATTTGCTTGCAATTGCTGCGCTTGCAGATTTGCTGGGTTTTTTTCAATTGCACTCTTTCCCATCATATCTCCCTCTGCAGAGCGTCTGTTCCACTTTGTTCTCTGATTTCAAGATTTTCGTTCCCTTTCCCGAAAGGAAGGCTTTCCCTTTCGGGAAAGGGAACGAAATCTTGCGGATTTCAATGAAGATTCATTGGGCCCAGCTCCTGGGCCCTCTCCCTGCACTTCTTGTCGTCCCATTCACTTTTTGGGTTTTCGCGTGCCTTTCAAAATTTTTCCTTTTTTTTTGTAATTTTTGTTTTAAGGTTTCATTGCTGCAGTTTCTTCTCCTCCTCTCTCTTTAATTTGCATTTCTTCCCTGATTTCAGGGTTGGAATTGGAGTCCTTTTGGCAAGTCTTGCTCCTTTTCACTGGCCCTCATTTCATCTCGGTCCATTTGCTTGCAATCGCTGCGCTAGCAGATTTGCTGGGTTTTTTTCAATTGCACTCTTTCCCATCATATCTCCTCTGCAGAGCGTCTGTTCCACTTTGTTCTCTGATTTCAAGATTTCGTTCCCTTTCCCGAAAGGAAGGCTTTCCCCTTTCGGGAAAGGGAACGAAATCTTGCGATTTCAATGAAGATTCATTGGGCCAGCTCCGGGCCCCTCCCCTGCACTTCTTGTCGTCCCATTCACTTTTTGGGTTTTCGCGTGCTTTTCAAAATTTTTCCTTTTTTTTTGTAATTTTTGTTTTAAGGTTTCATTGCTGCAGTTTCTTCTCCTCCTCTCTCTTAATTTGCATTTCTTCCCCTGATTTCAGGGTTGGAATTGGAGTCCTTTTGGCAAGTCTTGCTCCTTTTCACTGGCCCTCATTTCATCTCGGTCCATTTGCTTGCAATCGCTGCGCTTGCAGATTTGCTGGGTTTTTTTCAATTGCACTCTTTCCCATCATATCTCCTCTGCAGAGCGTATGTTCCACTTTGTTCTCTGATTTCAAGATTTCGTTCCCTTTCCCGAAAGGAAGGCTTTCCCTTTCGGGAGAAAGGGAACGAAATCTTGCGATTTCAATGAAGATTCATTGGGCCAGCTCCGGGCCCTCTCCCCTGCACTTCTTGTCGTCCCATTCACTTTTTGGGTTTTCGCGTGCTTTCAAAATTTTTCCTTTTTTTTTAAAATTTTTGTTTTAAGGTTTCATTGCTGCAGTTTCTTCTCCTCCTCTCTCTTTATTTGCATTTCTTCCCTGATTTCAGGGTTGGAATGGAGTCCTTTTGGCAAGTCTTGCTCCTTTTCCACTGGCCCTCATTTTCATCTCGGTCCCATTTTGCTTGCAATCGCTGCGCTTGCAGATTTGCTGGGTTTTTTTCAATTGCACTCTTTCCCATCATATCTCCTCTGCAGAGCGTCTGTTCCACTTTGTTCTCTGATTTCAAGATTTCGTTCCCTTTCCCGAAAGGAAGGCTTTCCCCTTTCGGGAAAGGGAACGAAATCTTGCGATTTCAATGAAGATTCATTGGGCCAGCTCCGGGCCCTCTCCCTGCACTTCTTGTCGTCCCATTCACTTTTTGGGTTTTCGCGTGCTTTTCAAAATTTTTCCCTTTTTTTTGTAATTTTTTTTTTAAGATTTCATTGCTGCAGTTTCTTCTCCTCCTCTCTCTTGATTTGCATTTCTTCCCTGATTTCAGGGTTGGAATTGGAGTCCTTTTGGCAAGTCTTGCTCCTTTTCACTGGCCCTCATTTCATCTCGGTCCATTTGCTTGCAATCGCTGCGCTAGCAGATTTGCTGGGTTATTTTTCAATGCACTCTTTCCCCATCATATCTCCTCTGCAGAACGTCTGTTCCACTTTGTTCTCTGATTTCAAGATTTCGTTCCCCTTTCCCGAAAGAAGGCTTTCCCCTTTCGGGATAAGGGAACGAAATCTTGCGATTTCAATGAAGATTCATTGGGCCAGCTCCGGGCCCTCTCCCTGCACTTCTTGTCGTCCCATTCACTTTTTGGGTTTTCGCGTGCTTTCAAAATTTTTCCTTTTTTTTTGTAATTTTTCTTTAAGATTTCAATTGCTGCAGTTTCTTCTCCTCCTCTCTCTTAATTTGCATTTCTCCCTGATTTCAGGGTTGGAATTGGAGTCCTTTTGGCAAGTCTTGCTCCTTTTTCACTGGCCCTCATTTCATCTCGGTCCATTTGCTTGCAATCGCTGCGCTTGCAGATTTGCTGGGTTTTTTTTCAATTGCACTCTTCCCATCATATCTCCTCTGCAGAGTGTCTGTTCCACTTTGTCTCTGATTTCAAGATTTCGTTCCCTTTCCCCCGAAAGGAAGGCTTTCACCTTTCGGGAAAGGGAACGAAATCTTGCGATTTCAATGAAGATTCATTGGGCCAGCTCCGGGCCCTCTCCCTGCACTTCTTGTCGTCCCATTCACTTTTTGGGTTTTCGCGTGCTTTCAAAATTTTTCCTTTTTTTTGTAAATTTTCTTTTAAGATTTCATTGCTGCAGTTTCTTCTCTCCTCTCTCTTGATTTGCATTTCTTCCCTGATTTCAGGGTTGGAATGGAGTCCTTTTGGCAAGTCTTGCTCCTTTTCACTGGCCCTCATTTCATCTCGGTCCATTTGCTTGCAATCGCTGCGCTAGCAGATTTGCTGGGTTTTTTTCAATTGCACTCTTTCCCATCATATCTCCTCTGCAGAGCGTCTGTTCCACTTTGTTCTCTGATTTCAAGATTTCGTTCCCTTTCCCGAAAGGAAAGGCTTTCCCTTTCGGGAAAGGGAACGAAATCTTGCGATTTCAATGAAGATTCATTGGGCCAGCTCCGGGCCCTCTCCCTGCACTTCTTGTCGTCCCATTCACTTTTTGGGTTTACGCGTGCTTTCAAAATTTTTCCTTTTTTTTTTTTTAATTTTTGTTTTAAGATTTCATTGCTGCAGTTTCTTCTCCTCCTCTCTCTTAATTTGCATTTCCTTCCCTGATTTCAGGGTTGGAATTGGAGTCCTTTTGGCAAGTCTTGCTCCTTTTCACTGGCCCTCATTTCATCTCGGTCCATTTGCTTGCAAATCGCTGCGCTTGCAGATTTGCTGGGTTTTTTTCAATTGCACTCTTTCCCATCATATCTCCTCTGCAGAGCGTCTGTTCCACTTTGTTCTCTGATTTCAAGATTTCGTTCCCTTTCCCGAAAGGAAGGCTTTCCTTTCGGGAAAGGAACGAAATCTTGCGATTTCAATGAAGATTCATTGGGCCAGCTCCGGGCCCTCTCCCTGCACTTCTTGTCGTCCCATTCACTTTTTGGGTTTTCGCGTGCTTTCAAAATTTTTCCTTTTTTTTTTTTTAATTTTTGTTTTTAAGATTTCATTGCTGCAGTTTCTTCTCCTCCTCTCTCTTAATTTGCATTTCTTCCCTGATTTCAGGGTTTGGAATTGGAGTCCTTTTGTCAAGTCCTGCTCCTTTTCACTGCCCCTCATTTCATCTCGGTCCATTTGCTTGCAATTGCTGCGCTTGCAGATTTGCTGGGTTTTTTTCAATTGCACTCTTTCCCATCATATCTCCTCTGCAGAGCGTCTGTTCCACTTTGTTCTCTGATTTCAAGATTTCGTTCCCTTTCCCGAAAGAAGGCTTTCCCTTTCGGGAAAGGAACGAAATCTTGCGATTTCAATGAAGATTCATTGGGCCAGCTCCGGGCCCTCTCCCTGCACTTCTTGTCGTCCCATTCACTTTTTGGGTTTTCGCGTGCTTTCAAAATTTTTCCTTTTTTTTTAAAATTTTTGTTTTAAGATTTCATTGCTGCAGTTTCTTCTCCTCCTCTCTCTTAATTTGCATTTCTTCCCTGATTCAGGGTTGAATTGGAGTCCTTTTGGCAAGTCTTGACTCCTTTTCACTGGCCCCTCATTTCATCTCGGTCCATTTGCTTGCAATCGCTGCGCTTGCAGATTTGCTGGGTTTTTTTCAATTGCACTCCTTTCCCATCATATCTCCTCTGCAGAGCGTCTGTTCCACTTTGTTCTCTGATTTCAAGATTTCGTTCCCCTTTCCCGAAAGGAAGGCTTTCCCCCTTTCGGGAAAGGGAACGAAATCTTGCGATTTCAACTGAAGATTCATTGGGCCAGCTCCGGGCCCTCTCCCTGCACTTCTTGTCGTCCCATTCACTTTTTGGGTTTTCGCGTGCTTTCAAAATTTTTCCTTTTTTTTTGTAATTTTTCTTTTAAGATTTCATTGCTGCAGTTTCTTCTCCTCCTCTCTCTTGATTTGCATTTCTTCCCTGATTTCAGGGTTGGAATTGGAGTCCTTTTGGCAAGTCCTGCCTCCTTTTCACTGCCCCTCATTTCATCTCGGTCCATTTGCTTGCAATTGCTGCGCTTGCAGATTTGCTGGGTTTTTTTCAATTGCACTCTTTCCCATCATATCTCCTCTGCAGAGCGTCTGTTCCACTTTGTTCTCTGATCTCAAGATTTCGTTCCCTTTCCCGAAAGGAAGGCTTTCCCTTTCGGGAAAGGAACGAAATCTTGCGATTTCAATGAAGATTCATTGGGCCAGCTCCGGGCCCTCTCCCCTGCACTTCTTGTCGTCCCATTCACTTTTTGGGTTTTCGCGTGTTTTTCAAAATTTTTCCTTTTTTTTTGTAATTTTTCTTTTAAGATTTCATTGCTGCAGTTTCTTCTCCTCCTCTCTCTTAATTTGCAATTTCTTCCCTGATTTCAGGGTTGGAATTGGAGTCCTTTTGGCAAGTCTTGCTCCTTTTCACTGGCCCTCATTTCATCTCGGTCCATTTGCTTGCAATCACTGCGCTTGCAGATTTGCTGGGTTTTTTTCAATTGCACTCTTTCCCATCATATCTCCACTGCAGAGCGTCTGTTCCACTTTGTTCTCTGATTTCAAGATTTCGTTCCCTTTCCCGAAAGGAAGGCTTTCCCTTTCGGGAAAGGGAACGAAATCTTGCGATTTCAATGAAGATTCATTGGGCCAGCTCCGGGCCCTCTCCCTGCACTTCTTGTCGTCCCATTCACTTTTTGGGTTTTCGCGTGCTTTCAAAATTTTTCCTTTTTTTTTTGTAATTTTTGTTTTAAGATTTCATTGCTGCAGTTTCTTCTCCTCCTCTCTCTTAATTTGCATTTCTTCCCTGATTTCAGGGTTGGAATTGGAGTCCTGTTGGCAAGTCTTGCTCCTTTTCACTGGCACCTCATTTCATCTCGGTCCATTTGCTTGCAATCGCTGCGCTTGCAGATTTGCTGGGTTTTTTTCAATTGCACTCTTTCCCAATCATATCTCCTCTGCAGAGCGTCTGTTCCACTTTGTTCTCTGATTTCAAGATTTCGTTCCCTTTCCCGAAAGGAAGGCTTTCCCTTTCGGGAAAGGGAACGAAATCTTGCGATTTCAATGAAGATTCATTGGGCCAGCTCCGGGCCCTCTCCCTGCACTTCCTTGTCGTCCCATTCACTTTTTGGGTTTTCGCGTGCTTTCAAAATTTTTCCTTTTTTCTTGTAATTTTTGTTTTAAGATTTCATTGCTGCAGTTTCTTCTCCTCCTCTCTCTTAATTTGCATTTCTTCCCTGATTTCAGGGTTGGAATTGGAGTCCTTTTGGCAAGTCCTGCTCCTTTTCACTGCCCCCTCACTTCATCTCGGTCCATTTGCTTGCAATCGCTGCGCTTGCAGATTTGCTGGGTTTTTTTCAATTGCACTCTTCCATCATATCTCCTCTGCAGAGCGTCTGTTCCCACTTTGTTCTCTGATTTCAAGATTTCGTTCCCTTTCCCCGAAAGGAAGGCTTTCCCTTTCGGGAAAGGGAACGAAATCTTGCGATTTCAATGAAGATTCATTGGGCCAGCTCCGGGCCCTCTCCCTGCACTTCTGTCGTCCCATTCACTTTTTGGGTTTCTCGCGTGCTTTCAAAATTTTTTCCTTTTTTTTTGTAATTTTTGTTTTAAGGTTTTCATTGCTGCAGTTTCTTCTCCTCCTCTCTCTTAATTTGCATTTCTTCCCTGATTTCAGGGTTGGAATTGGAGTCCTTTTGGCAAGTCTATGCTCCTTTTCACTGGCCCTCATTTCATCTCGGTCTATTTGCTTGCAATCGCTGCGCTTGCAGATTTGCTGGGTTTTTTTTCAATTGCACCTCTTTCCCATCATATCTCCTCTGCAGAGCGTCTGTTCCGCTTTGTTCTCTGATTTCAAGATTTCGTTCCCTTTCCGAAAGGAAGGCTTTCCCTTTCGGGAAAGGGAACGAAATCTTGCGATTTCAATGAAGATTCATTGGGCCAGCTCCGGGCCCTCTCCCTGCACTTCTTGTCGTCCCATTCACTTTTTGGGTTTTCGCGTGCTTTCAAAATTTTTCTCTTTTTTTTTGTAATTTTTCTTTTAAGATTTCATTGCTGCAGTTTCTTCTCCTCCTCTCTCTTGATTTGCATTTCTTCCCTGATTTCAGGGTTGGAATTGGAGTCCTTTTGGCAAGTCCTGCTCCTTTTCACTGGCCCTCATTTCATCTCGGTCCATTTGCTTGCAATCGCTGCGCTTGCAGATTTGCTGGGTTTTTTTCAATTGCACTCTTTCCCATCATATCTCCTCTGCAGAGCGTCTGTTCCACCTTTGTTCTCTGATTTCAAGATTTCGTTCCCTTTCCCGAAAGGAAGGCTTTCCCTTTCGGGAAAGGAACGAAATCTTGCGATTTCAATGAAGATTCATTGGGCCAGCTCCGGGCCCTCTCTGCACTTCTTGTCGTCCCATTCACTTTTTGGGTTTCGCGTGCTTCAAAATTTTTCCATTTTTTTTGTAATTTTTCTTTTAAGATTTCATTGCTGCAGTTTCTTCTCCTCCTCTCTCTTAATTTGCATTTCTTCCCTGATTTCAGGGTTGAATTGGAGTCCTTTTTGGCAAGTCTTGCTCCTTTTCACTGGCCCTCATTTCATCTCGGTCCATTTGCTTGCAATCGCTGCGCTTGCAGATTTGCTGGGTTTTTTTCAATTGCACTCTTTCCCATCATATCTCTCTCTGCAGAGCGTCTGTTCCACTTTGTTCTCTGATTTCAAGATTTCGTTCCCTTCCCGAAAGGAAGGCTTTCCCTTTCGGGAAAGGGAACGAAATCTTGCGATTTCAATGAAGATTCATTGGGCCAGCTCCGGGCCCTCTCCCTGCACTTCTTGTCGTCCCATCTCCCCCTCACTTTTTGGGTTTTCGCGTGCTTTTCAAAAATTTTTCCTTTTTTTTTTTTTAATTTTTGTTTTAAGATTTCATTGCTGCAGTTTCTTCTCCTCACTCTCTCTTGATTTGCATTTCTTCCCTGAATTTCAGGGTTGGAATTGGAGTCCTTTTGGCAAGTCCTGCTCCTTTTCACTGGCCCTCATTTCATCTCGGTCC